>NC_064860.1:38711842-38811842 GCF_024139225.1 Suncus etruscus | reverse complement strand
CTCTCTCTCTCTCTCTCTCTCTCTCTCTCTCTCTCTCTCTCTCTCTCTCTCTCTCTCTCTCTTTCTCTCTCTCTCTCTTTCTCTCTCTTTCTCTCTCTCTCTCTTTCTCCCCCCTCTTCCATTTTTTGTTCTTTTTAAACACTGTGATCTGGAATATTGTTACTAAATGGGTATCATTTATATTACTTTATCTCCTTTCAACACCCAGTTTTTTCCCCAAGTGATCATTTCTAACTATCTGTCATAGTTATCATCCCTTCTCTGACCTAACTGTACTCCCCCACTTTTTGTGGCAAGTTTTCTACCATGGACTTATCACCCTGGCCCTTGTTTCTATTATCTCTGAATATTAATACCAGACTAGCTTTATTTTATATCCCACAAATTAGTGTGATTATTTTATGCCTGTCCCTCTCTCTCTGGCTCATTTTGCTCAGCATAATATGAAAAGTAAAGCACTTTTTTATTGTGACCAATGAGAATTATAAATCTTTAACAGTTATATTTAAGGTACATAGTGAAAGTGAATTAGGGCCATTTCCACCATCAGTGTTGTTCTCCCTCCACCCCAGTTCCCATCAAGCATCCCATACCTCCCTTTTTTTGCTCCCTGGACTGCAAGTTTAACAGGTACCCTTTGTATATAACTTGTAGATTTTGATTCTGTTGTTGTTGACTTTGGATTTGGTATTTAGGCCTGATCATTATTTATTTCCACTTAATGTTAATTCATGTGACTGTTTGCTCCTGGTACTTTTCACTCCCCCCCCCCTCAATTTATGAGACAGAACAAGATGATTCAAGTTCTATGGGTTTTTTTTGGGAAAAAAAGAAAAAGAAAAAATACAAAGCTGGGAGTAGTCCATCTAGGAGCTATCAATATCAATTTAAAAGGAGAAAGAGGGAAAAAAGAAGCAACAAAAAAACACAGAACAGCTACAAGAAACAACTACTAAACAACAACAAAAAAAGAAAGAAAAAGAGGGAAAGAAATAAAAGGGAAGGAGCAAAGTTTAAACAGATTTATTTAATGCCCTGATCTTTATTGTAAGTCTTCTACAAACTCTAATATTGCTTTGGACATATATAAATAATTTATTTTTCTTGGATAAAATGGGAATTAACAAATTTTATGGAAACTGTTGTAAATCCATAATAATCAGTGATATATGTATATATATATCTATAAATATATATATCTATAAATATATATAACAATTGGTTCTCAGAAAGAAAACCATAATTTGTAGTTTGGGTCTATTTCTGCAGTATATATATGTATGTGTGTGTGTGTGTGTGTGTGTGTGTTTCCACATTGCCTGTTTCAGCCTGCCAGCTCAGAGGTGCCACTGAACATAGAGTTAGCAAGATATGTGCATTTCTTCAAACTTGTGTGAGTCATCACACACACACACACACACACACACACACACACACACCTCTGAAAATTTCTATTGCATTTTTCTTTTCAAAAATTTTTTTCAATTATTTTGCCACACTTGGCAGTTACTCACTCACTCACTCACTCACTCACTCACTCACTCACTCACTCACTCACTCACTCACTCCTGGCTCTGCACTCGGTATCTAACTCCTGGCAGGTTCAGGGGACCATATGGGATTCCCGGGTTTAAACCCAGGTAAGCTTCATGTAAGTCAAATGCCCTAAAGTTCCATTTCTTGCCAGTGAAATTGCCATTGTTCATACATACTGCAACCAGTGATAAAAGACCTAGACCCACAAACTATTGTCCATTTATTATCACTGAATTCGCAAAGTATTAGAAAATGCTAGGTGATAAGTGTAATAAAAAATGCCTATAAAAAGAGGGCAAAACTTTCATCACAACTACAGAAAGAGTATAATGTAAAAGCTATTATCTGATTAGAGTTGTAATAAATATGATGTAGTAAATGTAATACATCTTTGACTTTTAGATCGAAAGACAGTGACAATCTTCTGACTTTTATTTTTGAAATGTATGTAAATTGGGCGAAAGCAGTTTAAGTGTTAGCCTTGCAGCACTTGGCTGGAGCTCAATCTCCAGTACCCCCATAGGGTCCCTTGAGCCCCATCAGGTGTGATTCCTGTGAACAGAGTGAGGAGTAAGCCCTGAGCAATGCTGGGTATAGTCCAAAAAACAATTTAAAAAATTATGTTGAAATGAGAGCCCAATTAGTTTAAGTATAAATCCTACCTGAAATATACTTAGAACACACCAATAAAACTAAATAGGTATTCTGATAAAGTTACTCTTAATAGTTTTCATTATACTCTCTTCAACTATAGAAAACCTTTTCTAGTCCTATCAATTCTTTTAAGCTATTGTAGATTATCAGACAAACAGCACCATCACTTGCTGCCTTTATTCTTGTAGACAAACAGCAGGTCACAGAAACTGGGTAGTCTAAATACCAGTCATTGGTTTCGATACTTATCATTTTTTCCTTTTAGTTCAAGTAAATTATCAAGGTAAGGATCAAAAAAATTTTATTTGAGGGTGTACATTCTATGACTGAACCTCAATAATAAACAACTTAATAACCACATTGCTTAAATTTAAAAAAGTAATTTAAAATTTTAAATGCTTTATTTGAGCTTTATGGCAATTTAGAGATAAAGGTTTATTATGCTTTAAAAAGATTTTGGTAGATTTCTACACAAAACCAACTCCTACAACATATGTAAGAATATAAATGATGCTTATTAAGGCTAACAGTAACTACAGCAGTGTTCTTGAATTACAACATATGGTTTCCCTAAGAACAAAGAATACCTCGTGGGAATCTTTTGGAAAGTCCTAAATTAAATGTATGTGAATTGAGCTCCAAAGTGACAGAACAAAATGAAATGGGCCCTTGGGAGTGTTACCGTCTGCTATAGAGCATGAACAGCAGCATTCATAATACCCTTTCATTTTGAATATATTTTTCCCTCAATCAGAAGACTGAGTTTTAAAAGATATTCTATTTTTATTGCTCTGGTTGTCAGAATAAGGTGAATAAAGGGGATGTTTTTGAAATGTGAAATTAAGTTTTCACATGCTTTGTCTCTGTTTTAAATAATAAATGTGTTGGGAAACAGATTATTTAGCAAAAGGGTGAGTACAGCACTCATTCTTATCTATGGGTAGGTAGTTAAGACTTTTGTAGAACAGGTTAATCTGCTTTTCAAGTATTTCAAAATAACCAGACTGAAGTGCATGTCTTATATTAAATCACATATTCACAAGTCAAAGAATTGGAGTTAGAAATTGAAATGAAGTGTAGCACAATTTCTTTTAGGGAGAAATATCACAGAAAATAAAATAGCATTTTATGAAATGACTACTTTGTCTTATTTTTTTGCTATTGTATTCCTAATGTCTGATCCCTGATCCAGAGTCCTGCACTGGGCAATTGCTCAATACCTATCAAATGAATAGCTGACTGAATTAATAGAGGTTTTCAACATTTTTTTTATTAACTTTAACCTAATACCAAGTAAAACTATCCTATTCTTGTGAAAATAGCTTGAGTCCATAGAGTTCATGACTAAGCATTTCTGATTACTAACCAATTAAATTTTCTTTTTCTTATTCTTAGTATTTTCTGTACAAATTTCCTGAAGAAGTGGACTCAGTTATTGTTAAAGTCATATCTGAAGTGGCTTATCCATGTTCTGTGGTCTCAGTTCAGAATATCATGGTAAGTGTTAGTAATGTCCAGCTTTTCATTATGGACCCTAACATTGTCCAGAGATAAAAGAAATAGATAATTGAGAAGCCCAGCATCCTTGTACTACTCAACTCCTACAAAGCTGCTAATAATAAAACTGTATCCTGTGCACACAAGTGAGCAATCTACTTGCAGACATTAATCTGAAAAGTGAGAGAATAATTGATTTCTCACCAACGTAAACAAGGAAGGAAGGGGTGGGGAGAAGTATGAAGGGAAAATTATGTCAAAGAGAACAAGGAAGACCAGGTTTTGGGTCACACATACAAAAGATAGAAACAAACAAACAATTGAAAACCACCCTGATTTTTTTATTTTTATTAAAGCACTGGGCTCTGTGCAGTTTAAAGTGTTAATTATTTTAATGGAAAATGTGTTAAATACATTAAAAACCACTCCTTTTACTTCTTTTTTTGCTACTAAAATACCTTGACTTTGGAAAATAAAGCCTCATTTTTTAGGAGGATTATATATCCTGTCTAGTTAGAATCCCCTGCTATATGATCCATGATCGATATGGTATGTGTAGTATGACAACATATGTCATTATTGATTGATTCTTTCCTTTTTCATTCTCATGCATATTTCAGTGTCCGGTGTATGATCTTGACCACAATGTAGAATTCAATGGTGTCTATCAATCCATGACTAAAAAAGCTGCCATCACACTACAGGTGAGACATGACTTCTGTGGTCACTTTTGTCAATGACAATGCACATTCTAGCCAGATTACCTATGAGACCGACATCTAAAAAGATTTGCCTTTACCGTATGCCTTGTATCTCTTTCCTTTCTGACTTGTTTTAAAACAAAAAGTATTGTTCTTGAAATCAAAACCCAGGTGATGGTGAACAATGTCTCTCTTCCAAGTGTCCCACCCCCTAGGGAAGTCTTAAGAACGCATGACAGTGTGTGATTCAGAGGTAAGGGCAGAAGATTCTAATCTATGTGTCAGGAAATTCCTGTTAGATGTAGAACTTATCTGGTCTATTTAAGGCAATTAAGCAAATTCTAACAATATCTAATTTATAGCAATAAAGCACAAAAGAAGAATTCAACTATAGGCAGCAGCATGAATAGATTTAAGAAATCAAGGACCACATTTGTGTAGCAGCTTATATGACTTGCATTTTATTAAATTAGTGTTTCAGTGTCAATTTTTTATTTTGTTTTGTTTCTGGAATCACATCCGGAATTGCTCAGGACTTATTCCTGACTCTGCATTCAGAGATCATCCCTAGTGTACTCAAGGAGACTAGATGGGGTGCTGGGAATCAAACCTGGATCAAACCTGCATACAAGGCAAACATCCTGCCTGCTATATTGTTTTTCCATTCCTTCCAGTGGCAATTTAATAGCAAAAAATAAGCACACCTCATATCAGTACATTTTAAAAGAAATTCAGTACCAGCCTTTGGAGTGGTTTTTATTTGAGATACCTGAAACTTGATCTGTCTCCTAAGGTAAGGTAATATTGACTATTAAATAACAAGCAAAATATGAGAAGACTTAATCATAATTTAGTATTAAGCCTGGAAACTTCTTTCAATTAGGCTCTAGTTTCCCAAATACAACAGATTCTATATTCCAAATATCTGCTCTTGCTCTTAATGGGCTAGAACACAAATGGCCTAGATCAGTGGTTGTCAAGCTCACAAGCCACATGCAGATCTTTCCACTTTTTAATGCGGCTCTTCTGTGTGCTAGGCGGCCGCTCCAGGAGTCAGGACTCTGCTCCTAGCCTCTGTCAGTGCGTGCCCTGTGTGGCTCTCAAATAAATTTCAATCGTGGTTTTGGCGAGATTTGGCTCAGTTGAAAAAAAAGGTTGCCCACCACTGGCTAGATAGTATAGTGGGTAGGGCTCTTTCTTACCTTGCTTGTGGAAGACCCAAATTCAATCCACATGTGGTCTCTCGAGTTCCTCCAAGCATGAAGCCTGAACAGAGAGCCAGGAACGAGCCTTGAGTATGGTCAGATCTGCACCCCTAAAAATAGTGTTTTCTGGACCAGAGAGATAGTACAGCAGTAGGGCGTTTGTTTGCCTTGCACGTAACTGATCCAGGATGACAGTGGTTCGAATCCCAGCATCCCATATGGTCCCCTGAGTCTGCCAAGAGGAATTTCTGAACGCCACGTCAAGAGTAACCTCTGAGCGCCACCGGTGTGACCCAAAAACTAAAAAATGTTCTTAAAAACAAAAGGAATACAGAAATCCACTCTTAGAGATGGTCAAAGTTTGTTTGGGGGCCATATCCAGAGGTACTCAGGATTTCCTCCTGGCACTAAGCTCAGAAATCACTCCCAGTAAGACTTGGGTGACCAGATTTGGAGCCAGGGATCAAACCTAGGTCAGATACTTGCAGGCGTTTACTTGGGCCCCTGTATTTAATTATTTGGAGACGATAATTCTTTTACTATGGATAATTTTGGTCAAATAATGGGTATTTTAAAGTCCTTCCTGATAAATTAGGAAGCAAGGGAGAACCTACTTTTCTTCTCTTTTTCTTTCTTTCCCCACCAACCCCCACCAGCATTTTTTTTCTTCTAATATATTTTTGCCTGCTTATTGTATGGTTGTTGTGTCTTATGCAGAAGAAGGATTTTCCAGGGGAGCAGTTCTTTGTGGTGTTTGTTATAAAGCCAGAAGACTATGCCTGTGGAGGATCTTTCTTTGTCCAAGGTAAGAGATAATAATAAATATGATATATAATATATAATAAGAAATATATATAACTGAAGAAAAGTTAATGGAACAGAAAAACTTCACATAGAGCCTTAGACTCTTTAGTGTCAAAGCAATATCACAGGGGTATGTCTCTTGCACTGCACATGGCTGATGCAGGTGTGATTCCTAGCACCATATAAGATCCACAAACCTGGGCCCGGAGAGATAGCACAGTGGCGTTTGCCTTGCAAGCAGCCGATCCAGGACCAAAGGTGGTTGGTTCAAATCCCGGTGTCCCATATGGTCCCCCATGCCTGCAGGAGCTATTTCTGAACAGACAGCCAGGAGTCACCCCTGAGCACCGCTGGGTGTGGCCCAAAAAACCAAAAAAAAAAAAAAAAAAAAGATCCACAAACCTTGCCAGAAAAATTGCAGAGTGCAGAGAGCACTGCCAAATGTGGTCCAAAAAGACAAAACAAACAAACCACTGAGAAGTATCTTTCTTTAAAAACAAAAAAAGGGGCTGGGAAAGTGGAAAGATAATACAGCAGGTAAGGTGCTTGCTTTGCAAGTGCCCAATCCAGGATCAATTCCAGGCACCTTATATAATCTCCAAAATCAACCAGGAGTGATCCCAGAACATATAGCCAGGAGTAAGCACAGCTGGATATGAACCCCCACCCCCAAAAATAAGAGGACCATCTTTAACTTCCCCACATGTGGGTCATCACCAATGATTTGAAAGTCAGCCTAAGAGCTATTGAGAAAATACAATGGGAAGAAAATGATAGATTTATAGGTAGTATTGACACTATACAATATTATTTAGTGGATTACACCCAAGTATTGGGCTTCCTCGGATATTTGCTTCCAAAAGTAATGATTTTCTACAAATCAAAGTTCATTTTCTATGATCAACTTGGTAGCCAGCAGTAATGGTGCTATTCATATTTATTAGTATGTATAAAGAAAATCTAGGATACTGGATTTCCATTATCAAATTGTTCCTTATAGGATATTAAGAAGACAGATTGAGAACATTTATTCCAATTTGAGTTTATGTGTGGTCCTAGGCTTAGTACAAGTTGCTATAGAGAATTACCCAGTAACTTCATTGGGAACAGAATAGCCTGTTGATTGAAATCATAAACTTTCCCAAGTCCCTAATGAACCATGTGTGAACTACATAGAGCATATTTACTATTGAGTGTAATATGGTTCCTTTGAAATTTAAGTGAAATTCTGGCTTATATATTCTTTAATCTCATAGTTAGCTCTAGAGTTTTGCTAATAATGTTCATTGTCCTTTTGTAAACTATAAGCCCTTAATGACTATGGCATAAAACAAATTCTCACCAACTGAAATAAAATGCAAGCCAAAGCATAAGATAGCTTTCTATTTCTGCTTTCTTTAGGTGTCTCTAGTATATCAAGCCACTTGGATATTTCCACTTCTTCAGTTGATAATAATTGTTAGATGTAATGGTTATTTAAACTAATGATTTAAAAATACTTGCTAGTTTTAATTAACGCTATTAAAATGCACCTAAATGAAAGCTTCGTCAAAGCTCTAGTTATAATCAGAAGGAATAGTAAAGAGTTTGAGGTATAAAGGTTGCATTTCCCCTTATTTCTTGTTTAAAGGAAAGCAAAGGATAATCCAGGGTTACTGCTGTACAGTTTTTAAATAATCATTCTGATGAGAGTCTGAAATAACAATATCTGACCCTTTATTTGTATTTGTTCTTTTTTTCTTTCCATTCCATTTTATTCTTTTCTCTTTTTTCCTTTCCTTTCCTTTCCTTTTCTTTCTTTTTTCTCTTCTCTCTCTCTTTTTTTTTTTTTTACTAGAAAAGGAAAACCAGACCTGGAATCTACAACGAACAAAGAACCTTAAAGTAACCATTGTTCCTTCTATTAAAGGTCAGAATTGTCTATAGATTCAGAAAGAGATTCCTACATCAGGAAGTCTATCTAATTAAATGCTAATCTCATTCTTCCAGAGAAAAAATAGCATAAAAACTAATGTTTATTTTAGAAATAAAAGAATAAATGTAATTGCAGTGCTATTTACAATAGCTAAAATCTTAAAACAGCCAAGATTCCCTTCAACAGATAAATGGCTAAAGGAATTGTGGTACATGCAGCCATCAGGAGAGATGAAGTCATAAAATTTTCCTATACATAAATGCACATGGAGACTGAGTGAAATAAGTCAGAGGGAGAGAAAGAGACACAGAATAGTCTCACTCATCTATGGGTTTTAAGAAAAATAAGACATTATTGTAATAATGCCCAGAGACATTAGAGATGAGGGCTAGAAGGACCAGCTCACAATGTGAAGCTCATCTCAAAGAATAGTAGTTAGGGAAATAACTACACTAATAACTATCATGATAATGTTAATGAGTGAAAGAAGTAGAATGCCTGTCTCAAATACAGTCAGGGGTTGGGGAGGGAGATAGGAGGCATTGGTGGTTGGAATGTTGCACTGGTAAAGGAGGGGTGTTCTTTTTTTATGACTCAAACCCAACTACAATCATGTTTGTAATCATAGGGCTTAAATAAATATATTATTTTTTAAAATATCAAAAAAATTATACCAATTGTTTTAAATACTAAGATGAATAAGAAAAAAAGATAAATTTAGTATTTTTTTTAAATTCCTCCATGGATGAAAGGGAACTAAATGATAAAACTGCATATAGGCAGTTCGTTCTCACCTCCGCCATCCTGGAAGTCCTGAGGAAGACAATGGGTATGAGGGCCAGAGTGATAGGACAGTGGGTAGGGTGCTTGCTTGCAGGAGATCAGTTCGTATTCAATGCACTGGATTCCGTATGATCTTCCCTTCCTCTGCCAACCCCCACCATTAGCACTGCCTCAGGAGTAATTCCTTACTGAAGAGCCAGGAATAAGCCCTTGAGTGTTGCTGGGTGTAGCATTAAAAAAAAAACTTTGAAAAGAAAAGAATGGGTATGAATATGATGGGCCCAGAGTGATAGCACAATTAGTAAGGCTCTTGCCTTGTACAAGGCCAACCCAGGTTTGAGCTCTGGAATCTCATGTGGTCCCTTGAGGACAACCAGGAGTAAAACGTGAACATTGTCAGTTTGATCCTAAAACAAAACAAAACAAAATAAAAAGAATGGATATAATGACAGTAAGCCCACAAAGCTGTCCAGTCCCAAATATGGATTCATTTTCTTTAGAGGTAATCTAACTAAAATTTCTTTTTCCCTCAGCATCAGTTTATGTGAAATCAATTCTTCTCAGCTGCTTCTTCTTCTTCTCCTTCTACTTGGGATGCCTGTTCATTGCGTTTGTTCATTATATGAGGTAGGTAAACAATTTCAGGACCTGCTAAATATGCCTATTTCTGCATATTTATTAGAATATAGACTTAAAATCTGGATTCAAAGCTATCTCAGACTTTAATTTGTACTGTAATTTAGGTAGCATAGTAGCATATTTATAATAGTACTGTTTATGATTTTGATGTAAAGAGTTACTGTATCTTCACTTCTACAAAAGAACACAAGACTTTCTACCACTATATTCATGTCATTTCTAGCCCACCTTTTAATTCCCTCTTTATATCTTCTCCTTAGTAAACTCAATTTTTTAATTAAAGGACAAGGGTTTGTCATCATTTGATACTGCCTATTCTTTGCCTCAGGTTCTGTGTGACCTTTGGAAAGTTATTTAACTTTTCTATATTTCAGTTTTCTCATCTGTAATATAAGATATTATATCAAAATTATCTAAATAAGTGCTAGTAAAAATATTAGTTGTTTGGATTTTTTGGTTTATTTTGTTCCGTTTTGGGCCACACCTAGCAGCGGTTAGGAGTTACTCCTGACCAGGAGTTACTCTATGCTCAGAAATTGCTCCTAACAGCTTGGGGGATCATATGGGATGCTGGAGATCAAACTTGGGTCTGTCCCGTGTTGGCAGCATGCAAGAAAAACGCCCTACCACTGTGCTATAACTTCAGCTTCAAAAGATTAGTTTTTTTTCACGTTGAGACCATAACAGAAATCAGATTGTGTATTTCTCAGACCTGAAAATACTATGTCCTAAGTAAATATTGATATTTTTCCTTACATGAAGATTTAGAATGGCTTTAAACATTTCATTAAAAGTAAAACTTAATGCTCTAAATTAATGTTAGAGTTAGTAACTAGCAGAAATAATAATGTTTATATATGTATACACACAAACACACACATATGAACTATCCTAATAAAGAGAATGTACGAGGGAAATAGAAAGCCTGTCTAGAATTCAGGCGGGGGGTTGGCTGGGGAGGAGGGAGATTTGGGACATTGGTGATGGGAATGTTGCACTGGTGATGGGTGGTGTTCTTTACATGACTGAAACCCAAACACAATCATGTATGTAATAAAGTTGTTTAAATAAAAAAAGAAAAGAAACACACACATATTACCAGTACTTCCTTACTATTGTCAAATCAGTGTTTTAATAATATATCCTTGGGAGGAGAAAAATAAAATGCTGTAATATGATCAAGAAAATTTCCCTCCCAAGTGTTGCACTAGCTAATGAAAACAACCCCAATCTGGGCCGGAGAGACAGCACAGTGGTAGGGTGTTTGCCTTGCACACAGTAGATCCAGGACAGACTATGGTTCAAATCCCTGCATCCCATATGACCCCCCCATGCCTGCCAGGAGCGATTTCTGCACACAGAGCCAGGAGTAAACCCTGAGTGCCGCCAGGTGTGGCCCCCCCCCCAAAATAAAAAGAAAACAACCCCAATCTTTCTTTGGCTTTTTCAACAGACCTAAAACTTCTTGTTTTATTTAAGAATAGCTGAGGTTTACAATAAATGCATGTTATTCCATGTCTTGAACATGTAAAGAAAGAAAAGTATGCATAATTTTGAGATTATAAGACAACATTAACTCATCTGTAGAAAATCATCTTGGCTACCACAATGATGCAAATATTTTAATATCAGTTAACCACTGTCTTAAGAACAAAAATATCTTTTTTTCTGTGACTTTCAGTTGGGAACTTGATTCAAAAACTTTTGGACTATCATGAGACATATCTGGGACAATTGGTATACTTAAAATATTTGAGGAAATAAAGAACTACAAACCTCTAGAAAGAAGCTAATTAAAAAGGAGAAATGGAAATAAGAATAAAATATATATTATATACATATAATAAAATATATATTATATACATATAATATTATAAAATATATATTATATATTACATAAATGAATAACAAAATTACTAAAACACATTCACAGTAGGGAAAGAGGCCATTAGCAAATATTGAGATTAGAAAAGACTCTTGCCTGACAGAATGGCAGAAGTCAATGTAAATATAAGAGGAGAGCTAAAATTAGGAAATCATACTAAATCATACTAAAACAAATTAATATAATATACTAAAACATGGGGCTGGAGAGATAGCACAGCGGTGTTTGCCTTGCAAGCAGCTGACCCAGGACCTAAGGTGGTTGGTTCGAATCCTGGTGTCCCATATGGTCCCCAGTGTCTGCCAGGAGCTATTTCTGAGCAGATAGCCAGGAAAACCTCTGAGAACAACCGGGCTTGGCCCAAAAACCAAAATATATATATATACTAAAACAAAATTTGGTGAGCATTCTGATATTTGTATAGCCTTAAAATATACCCCCCACATTGGGAATGGAGAAATAGTACAGTGGATAAGATGCTTGCCTTGCACACATCTGGCCTGAGCTCAATCCCAGGCACCACATATAGTCCCTCAAACCTGCCATGAGTAATTTCTGAACACACAATCAGGAGTAATCCCTGAGCATCATTGGGTATGGCAAAAAAATAAAACAACCCCTCTCCCACACAAACACACACAAATTTAGTATAACAAGAAGAAACTGGTTACTGTCTGTTTTGGATATGACTCCAAGAAAAGGACAACATATTGTAGGTAGAATTCCAAACAAAAAATGCATATCTTGAATGTAATCATAAAGGAAAGTAGGAAAACTTAATATTCTGTTCTCTGTGTCATAATAGACAAAAATGCTTGGGGAAATACTCAAGTTTGAAGAAGACTAAAATATATAGCATCTAAATATAATACCTGATATCAGGGGTGGTAGCGATAGTATAGTAAGATAAGCATCTGAGCACAATGGTTCCCAGACATCACATATGATCCCAAGAGCACAACGCCAGAAATAACTACTGAGCAATAAACCCTAGCAAATAAACCCCTGATCTTGGATTGAGTCTCTTCTAAAAAATCAAACTATTTTTGTATACTCTTGGGTTACACCCGACAATGCTCTGAAACTACTCCTAACACATTGCTAAAAGGGCTATGCATTAACCTTTTGAAATATCCATATCCACTATCCCCAAAACACTTAAAAGCACATTATTTCAGGCCTGTCAGATAGCTTAAAGATCCTCAGTGCTAAAGGTTCCAGGAATAGCACCAGGAGAAACCAGGGAGCACCAAGCCAGGATTTGCTGTCCTTCCCACCCAGCACAATGTTTAGTGGACCCAAAATAATAGGAATAGATAAAGTTAACTTTTGCATCAGTAATACAAAATGTAAAGTTATGGTTATATAAACTATCTGTACTCTGGAAATATTTAATTATATAAATTCACAGCATGTATATGTACTTGGAAAGAGCTCAGAAAAGATGAGAGTGGGAGATAGCTCACAGGGTGCCTTACACACACATGCAAAGCCCTAAGTTGAATAACCTGTAGCACATGAGGTAATCCTGGTGACCTCCTGCACAACCAGACCATGCACTGAAACATTAGGTCCACACATCTGGTAGAGCATTATTATGTGTGACCTCTGCCCTAGTCACTGCTTGAGATGTGCCTCCCCTTATAAAACAGTTCAGAAAAATATGCATATGTATGTCAATATGGTTATATGTTCATATGGAAACAGAATCATAAGACAAATATGATGTCAATTAAAAGAACGGTTATATGAGCATTTCATAATATCTTCTTATAAGAGCTTGCTTTGCATGTTGCTGACCCTGGTTTAATATCCTGCTCCCCATAAGATCCCCTGTGTCTTGCCAGTGGTATTCCCTAATTGTAGAGTCAGAGTAACCCCTGAGCATTATTGGCTGTGGCCCAAAACCAAAACAAAGTTAAATTTAAAAAATTCCAACCTATAGGTAGATGTACTCAGAGAGTAGATCCATTACATTAGTTGATTATGAGTTCATTGATACCAGCATGTACTATCAATGGCTCATATCAGGGTATTGCATTAGACAGTACCAAGATACTTAGTTATTGTTATCAAAACTTCCTGTTACACTTTAGTTCAGTGCTGTCTGACAAAGCAGAACACTATTAATGATGCCACCAGATGTTGAGAAATACAAATTAAAGTGTCTACATCAACATATTTATCTTTTGTCTTTGTTCATTAAATACTGAACTTTTTCTTCCAGTGCCTTGCCTCTTATTTCCATGTTGGTTCTTTTTTGTTTGCAGTTTTTCTTTGAGTTATTCTATGTGCTTCTCCAACTGTGTGATTCTGCTCATATGGCTTTTTACAGTGTCTTTTATTTCCTTTAATTCCCTTGTATGGAATCTCTCATGTTTTATAACAGTTCTTTAATTTGGCTGATTTGTTCATCCATGGATTTCTTGTACTTAATGGCAAGTGATTCTTTCACTTCCCTTACCATGGCTTGCATTTGCATCAATGTATTTATCAATGAAATCATAATCACTAACATATACCAAGCACCTGATTTGTGACCATGCTGACCCTCTAAGCAGATTTTTCCATCTCTTGCTCAATAGCACTGGATACTAGTTTTCTTCGCTTGGATTGGATGTTTAAGGAAATGAGAAATAATACAATGGATCAGGAATTCCTGGTTTGTAAATGAAATAGTGGTGATTTCAATGCAGACATTTTGGCTTTCAAAGCTTTTACTCATAAGTAAGTGCACGGAAATGGGTCTGGAGTCAAAGTATGAGCAAGAAGGAAGCCAAGGAAATCAGACCCAAAAGATTGGTACCCAAGAAAGGTCCAAAAAACTCAATTTCAGCTTGGAAGAGCTCCAATGCAATATGAAATGGTGTTTCTCTCTCCTTTCTGTCACAGAAAGGCTGTCTGTATTCTTCATAGTGCTTAGTGTTTTTGAAAATAAGGCTCTTCTTTTACTTAGCTAGCAGTCATAACCAGCATGCATATGGGATTGTTCATATGTTGTTTTTATGAGAGCTTTATATCATTCTCTCTAATGTTATTATTCAACTTAGTAAATAGAACACAATTTTTGAAAGTTGGAGGTTAAATCTCTGCTGAAATCTCTAGCTGCCAAATTATCTTGCCACAGTCAAGTGCTCATGCATAGATTCTTTCCAAATATAGAAAACTGAAATAGAAATATGGGACTATAAGAACTATTTTGCATTCTAAGTAGGGGAATAGTCTGAGGGAACTGCTAGCAAAACCCTTCCATCATTAAAGTAAGCAGAAAAAAACAAAATTTTTATAAAGCCAAATGAAGTCAATCCTGTAATATATATTATTTTCTTGGTGCACCTCTAAAATCTTATTATCAATACCTGTGGGGTGTATTGTATGCACCACAAGATAAAATGAGAACATTAGTGGAAGAAACTAAGACTCTAAAATGTCTTGCAGTGTATTGGCCTAAACATAAACATTATTATCCACCCATTCCATAGCTTCAGTTCATTTAAAAAACATTTATAGCCTCAGTAAGTTAATCTTAGTGCTAGGCCCAATACTACATACAGGTTTAATTTGTGCCTTTCAACTATTCTATAGAACTGTGTTTTCAAATGGCCCTATTCTTCCCTTTCATTCTTGGATTAGTCATCATCATGACAGTGCTACATAAAAATCAAACCACAAAACTTTATAGATATATAACAATAAAATTATGTTTTCTCATAAATCTATGAATCAACTGAATTATACTTTTCTGAACTAAACTAAAGAAATCTTAACTGGATATGGGCAGAAGAATTTAACCCAATGGCAGATTAATGTAAGTTTCCCCTTCAAGATGAGCCTCAGCTGAACTTGGTCTCTCATCCTCCTGCAGCTCACCATTAGCATACTTAACTTCAAGTTAAATAACAGAAGAGTACAAGATGACCTAAATCTAAATTCATAAATGGCACAATATTTCTCCCCTCATTCTATTGACTGCCCAAGACAAATGCTGAGGCCAGCTTATAATTCTTACTAAATGTTGTCTTATACAGTGATGGTTCTAACCACTTTTTGTCTTCTCTTTATGAGCTGTTCAACAAGGAATTTTTGTGAGAGTCCCCCAGTTTAATGCTTATGATTGAACCATGTCATGGGGATTGTTGGACTTGTTCTTATGGCCCCCATATGCGCCAATAACGACACGTGGCATTGTTCCTTTTTCGCATAGGCACATTAAAATGGGAAAATACTATACATACAAATAAGATCCTATCTAATAGAGATTGGAACACACAAATCTTGTAGTGCAAAGGGACCTTACACCCTGAACATTGACATAACGACCTGGCACAGACCTCAGAAGAAAGGGCATTTTTTCATTCACCCCTGAACCAGGGAAGCCATCCACGAAACGTCCAGGCTTGTCTATAACATCACCTGGAAGCAATCCTCTACCTCGGAAGACCCTACACTGCTCAGACATCGACCTGCTCAAAAGAGACTTCCCTTAACACTGAGAAGACTTAACAACAACAACGACCCGCTTACAGGACAGGGCTCCCTGCATTGCCCTTTGATTGTGAGGTGAAAGGAGAGGACGCTCCACATCCTGACTTCAATGTAGGATATGCAGATTCCAGGATCTTTAATACAGAAACATGATACCAACAACAGACTGTGTGAAAAATAAAAGTGTGTTGGCACTACAGACAATGTCTTGGAACGGACGATCTAGCTTGCCTGGAGCCTAGAGTTGGTCTTGTGCCAGGAAACTTCAGGGGTCGGGTCTCTTTGTATTTAGGCCAAGGTTATTCCTTTCCATGTCCCTCATATTTTGGTGGGCCTATGCAAACAACAATTGCCACTCTAACACCATTTTTACTGTGCTCCTTTGACTCTAATCCTTAAAAAGAACTCACTTAAAATTTGAGGTTAACTTAAGCTAACATGCATGTACATGGAAATGTAAAAAAATACTATGCCTGTAATGTTTAAGGAGTTACATAAGTTTTATGGCTTTAGATTGCCTTGTGTGCTGTTAAGAAATATTATAATGTGTTACAATATGGGGACTTAAGGGACAAAGTAATTGTACATGGATTCTGTCTTGTTTATCTTAATGTTCTTTGGCTGAAATTTCAAAGTTAAGATATCAGCAAGGGGTCTTCTGAGAAATATGTTATGGGTGATTGTCCTTCCACTGTAACTTTACCTTGTCCTCTTTCTTTGCATCTTTGTTCTCATAATTAAAAATAAAAATTAAAAATGTAAAAAAAACGATAATTCAATCAGGGGCTGGAGAGATAGTACAGGCAGGGCGTTTGCCTTGCATGTTGCCAGCCAACCAAGGACGGACCTGGGTTTGATTCCTGGCATCCCATATGGTCCCCCAAGCCTGCCAGGAGCAATTTCTGAGCCCAGAGCCAGGAGTAACCCCTAAATACCACCAGGTGTGGCCCAAAAAACCAAAATAATAATAATAATAATAATAATAATAATAATAATAATAATAATAATAATTCATTCCAAAAGATTATATATAACCTGTCTCCATCTATATGAAATGTCCAAAATGGGAAAATTTATAGGATGAAAAGTCTATCTGTGGTGCCAGGGGTCTAAAAGAAATTGGAAATGGGTATGATATTTCATTGAAAAAATTATAGAATTTATCTTTCTTAATGTTCTTTGACTGTAAGTTCAAAATTTAGGCATTAGTAAGGGGATTTCTTCTGAGAACTCTGTATATGGGTGATTGTCCTTCCCCTGTAACTTTACCTTATCCTCTTTCTTTGCATCATTGTTATCATAATTAAAAATTAAAATTAAAAAAATAGTTATAGAAGCAGATAATAGTGAAGGCCAGTTAAACAATTTTGTGGACATATTAAATTAATGAATTGTTCGCATTAAAACATCAAATATCTGGTATATGAATTATGTCTAAGAATAAATGCATGAGTATAAGTATGTATATATTTTCTTAAGAATGGATTGCCATGTCATGATAATTCTATATTTAACTTTCCCAGAAACTTGCAAATTTTTTCATAATGACCATACCACTTTTCACAGTGCGGTAGCAATGTATCAGGGCTCCAATGTTTCCATATCCAAACACCTTTTTATTTATTTTTTTTTCGTTTTTGGGTCACACCGGCAGCACTCAGGGGTTACTCCTGGCTCTATGCTCAGAAATTGCTCCTGGCAGGATTGGGGGACCAGCTGGGATGCCGGGATTTGAACCACCATCCTTCTGCATGCAAGGCAAACACCGTATCTCCATGCTATCTCTCCGACCCCGACAAATATCCTTTTTAAGTGATTATGTCAGATGAATTTGTAAAAATGACCTGGAGGGGTGGGGAGAAATATCACAGTGGTAGGGCATTTGCCTTGCATGCAGCCGATTCAGGACGAACGGTGGTTTGAATCCTGGCATCCCATATGGTTCCCTGTGCCTGCCAGGAGAGATTTCTGAGTGCAGAGCCAGGAATAACCCCTGAGCGCCACCGAGTATGACTCCCCTCACCCAAAAAAAGTTTTAAAAAGTGTACTGAGGGAACAAATGTGAAATGCTGAGGTTATTCTGTCTTAGGTGCATGTGTATTTGCTTGCTTTCAGGTTTCAGAGAAAATCCATTGATGGAAGCTGTAGTTCCAATGATGGTAAGAAAAATTCCTGACTTTGAAGGATAATGATATTTTCCCTATTGTGGCAAGATGCCATTGTATTATTTTTTTTTATCTCTTTGCCTTTCCTTTTATAACTTCAAACAAATCCTCTTTTGTGGGTTCAAATTCAATAAGTAGCTGATCAAGAATGGAAGCTAGATTGAAAAAAGAAAGCCCAAGGACATAGGAGTTTGAGTAATGATGTCTTGATCAAAGTATAAAGTTCGTACTTATTGCATCACAGTCCAGTGAATACACACAAACACAACCAAGAAAAAAATGGAAATAAGGTGGATTTAATAATGCCTACCCTTTTCTTCAAAGTATAAAATAATATAAAACTTTGAGAAATACAGAATAATATTGTTCCCATCTAGTGTAATAGATGTCTTCTGACCCTGAGTTTGAATAAGTTGATTTTTCATCAAAATGTTATGAAAAATGTAAACCCTTTAAAAAATAAATCAACTTGAGTCACTCAGATCTTAAAATCTATTTAATATAAAATGATAATTAAAAGGTAATGAAGAAATGAGCATTGGTTCTTAAATCATACAGACCTGATGTTTAGTCTTATGCATTCTATATTTATTTAAATGAGTTCACAGATACTTAGTCGCAATTCCCACTCCAACTCCATCCAACAGAACCAATTTTCCCTCTGCTGGAACACTTACTTTTTTTTTACTATTTATAAGTTTTTGTATTTTTCCTTTATTAATGTCTTTATTTATACAATTTTATTAGAAGCATGATTGTAGTTGGATTTCAGTCATATAAAGAACACCCCCCTTCACCAATGTGACATTACCATCACCAGTGCCCCAAATCTCCCACCTCCCTGTCACCCCGCCTGTATTTGAGATAGGCTTTCTACTTCCCTCTTCATTCACATTGTTATGTTAGTTGTCAGTATAGTTATTTCTCTAACAGCACTCAACACTTTTTGTGGTGAGTTTCATATAGTGAGCTGGACCTTCCAGCCCTCATTTCTATTGTCTCTGAGAATTATTGCAAAAATGTCTTTTATTTTTCTTAAAACCCATAGAAGAGTGAGACTATTCTGTGTCTATCTATCTCCCTCTGACTTATTTCATTCAGCATAATAGATCCCATGTATAGGAAAATGTCATGACTTCATCTCTCCTGATGGCTGCATAATATTCCATTGTGTATATGTACCACAGATTCTTTAGCTATTCATCTGTTGAAAGGCATCTTGGTTGTTTTTAAAGTCTGGCTATTGTAAATAGTGCTGTAATGAATATAGTGTGAGGAGTGAGGAAGGGATTTTTGCATTGTATTTTTGTGTTCTTAGGTTATATACCTAGGAGTAGTATAGCTGGATTGTATGGGAGCTCAATTTCCAGTTTTTGGAGGAATCTACATATTGCTTTTCATAAAGACTGGACTAGAAAGCATTCCCACCATCAGTGAAAGAGAGTTTCTTTCTCCCCACATGCCCTCCAGCACTGATTGTTCTTGTTCTTTGTGATATGTGTCAGTCTTTGTGGTGTGAGATGGTACAGCATTTTTGTTTTGATTTGCATCTCCCTGATGATTAGTGATGTGGAGCATTTTTTATGTGTATTTTGGCTATTTGTATTTCTTCTTTCGCAGTATATCTATTCATTTATTCTCCCCATTTTTTTTTTATTGAATTAGATGTTTTTTTCTTGTAAAGTTCTGTCAGTGCCTTGTATATTTTGGATAGTAGCCCCTTATCTGATGGATATTGAGTGAATAGTTTCTCCCACTCAGTGGGTGGCTCTTGTATCCTGAGCACCAGAAGCTTCTCAGCTTAATATAGTCCCATCTGTTTATTTCTGCTTCCACTTATTTGGAAAGTGCTGTTTTCTCCTTGAAGATACCTTTAGTCTCAATGTCATGGAGAGTTTTACCTACATGTTGTTCTATATACCTTATGGTTTCAGGTCTGATATCAAGGTCTTTAATCCATTTGGGATTTTACCTTCATATATGGTGTTAGCTGGGGGTCTGAGTTCACCTTTTTTTGCAAGTGGCTAATCAGTTGTGCCAACACCACTTGTTGAAGAGGCTTTCCTTGCTCCATTTAGGATTTCTTTCTGCTTTATCAAAATCTAGGTAATTGTATGTCTGGGAATATTCTCTGAGTACTCAAGTTTATTCCACTGATCTGAGGATCTGTCTTTATTCCAATACCATGGTGTTTTGATTACTGCTTTGTAATAGTTTAAAATTGAGGAAAATAATGCCTCCCATATTCTTTTCTCAAGGATTGCTTTAGCTATTCGAGGGTGTTTATTGTTCCAAATGAATTTTGGAAGTGTTTGCTCCACTTCTTTGAAGAATGTCATGGGTATCTTTAAAGGGATTGCATTAAATCTGTACAATGCTTTGGGGAGTATTTCCATTTTAATTATGTTAATCTGCTAATTCATGAGAGGAGTATGTGTTTCCATTTCTGCATGTCTCTTTTATTTCTTGGAACAGGGTTTTATAGTTTTCTTTATATAGGTTTTTCACGTCTTTAGTCAAGTTGACTCCAAGATATATGAGTTTATGTGACACTAATATGAATGGGGTTGTATTCTTTTTTTTATTTTTATTTTTTTGTTTTTGAGTCACACCAGCAACACTCAGGTTCCTCCTGGCTTTTGCTCAGAAGTTGCCCCCGGCAGGCTCAGGGGACCATATGGGTTGCTGGGATTCGAACTACCATCATTCTGCATGCAAGGCAAACGCCTTACCTCCATGTTATCTCTCTAGACCTGGGATTATATATATATATTTTTTTTTTGGTTTTTGGGTCACACCCGGCAGTGCTCAGGGGTTACTCCTGGCTGTCTGCTCAGAAATAGCTCCTGGCAGGCACGGGGGACCATATGGGACACCGGGATTCGAACCAACCACCCTTGGTCCTGCATCGGCTGCTTGCAAGGCAAACACCGCTGTGCTATCTCTCCGGGCCCGGATTATATTCTTAATTTCCATTTCTTCTCTACCATTATTGGTGTATAAAAAGGCCATTTATTTTTGCGTGTTAATTTTGTAGCTTGCCACATTGCTATATGACTCTATTATTTCTATAAGCTTTTGGTAGAGTCTTTAGGGTTTCCTAAATATAGTAACATGACTTTTTTTCTTTTCTATCTGGATGCCCTTGATATCTTTTTCTTGTCTAATCGCTACAGCAAGGACTTCCAGTACTATGCTGAATAGGAGTGGTAAGAGAGGACAGCCTTATCTTGTACCAGAATTTAGAAGAAAGGCTTTTAATTTTTTCCCATTGAGGATAATATTTGCCATTGGCTTGTGGTAGATGGCCTTAACTATAATGAGAAAAGTTCCTTCCATTCCCATCTTGCTTAGAGTTTATATCAAAAATGGGTTGGACCTCATCAAAGGCTTTCTCTGCATCTATTGATATGATCATGTGGTTTCTATTTTTTATGTTGTTGATGTTGTGTTTTATGTTGATAGATCTACGGATGTTAATCCATCCTTGCATTCCTGGGATGAAACCCACTTAATCATAGTGTATGACCTTAGATGATGCATTGGATCATATTTGCCAGGATTTTGTTGAGGATCTTTGCATCTGTGCTCATCAGGGATATTGTTCTGTAATTTTCTTTTTGGGCAGCATCTCTGTCTGGTTTTGGTATCAAGGTGATGTTGGCTTCATAAAAGCTATTTGGAAGTGTTCCCATTTTTTCAATTTCATCAAAGAGCCTGGCCAGAATTGGTAGTAGTTCCTCTTGAAAGGTTTGAAAGAATTCATTAGTGAATCCATCTGGGCCTGGGCTTTGGTTTTGGGCAGACAGTTGATTACCGTTTTAATTTCATCAATAGTGATGTGATTGTTTAGATATGCTACATTCTCCTTATTCAACTGTGGAAGGTTATAAGAGTTCAGGAATTTATCCATTTCTTCCAGGTTCTCATGTTTAGAAGCATAGAGTTTCTAAAAGTAGTCTCTGATTACCCTTTGAATCTCTGCAATATCTGTAGTGATCTCCCCTTTTCTTTTCTAATATGGGTTATCAAGTTTCTCTCTTTCTTTGTGAGCTTTGACTATGGTCTATCAATCTTGTTTATTTTTTCAAAGAACCAACTTTTGCTTTTGTTGATCTACCAGATTGCTTTTTGGGTTCTGTCTCCCTACTTTTGGTTCATTTTGTGATCATTTTCTAATGTTATAAGCTGCATCATATTTTGCTTGTTTGTTTCTGTTTTTGTTTTTACGCATCACACCGAGCAGCGCTCAGGGGTTACTCCTGGCTCCATGCTCAGAAATCACACCTGGCAGGCTCGGGGGACCATATGGAATGCCAGGATTCAAACCAATGACCTTCTGCATGAAAGGCAAGCGCCTTACCTCCATGCTATCTCTAAGGCCCGAAGCTGCATCATTAAGCAATTCAGGCATGCCCCTTCCTCCTTCCAGATGTGTGCTTACAAAGCTATAAATTTTCTGCTCAGTGCCACTTTTGCTATGTCCCATAGATATAATAATAATGTGTCTGATTAGTATTATAAAAATAATGAGCATAATTTATACAGCACCAAAATGGTCCAAACAGTCAGTCATTATAATTTCAGCCAGAACTAAAGTAAGAGCAAAAGCTGGTAACACTGGAGAAATTAGTACAAAAACCAGAAAGAAGACAAATTCATTTAAACATTTTTTTTATTTATTTATTTTTCTTGGGGGGGGCCACACCCGGTAATGCTCAGGGGTTACTCCTGGCTATGTGCTCAGAAGTAGCTCCTGGCTTGGGGGACCATATGGGACACCGGGGGATCGAACCGCGGTCCGTCCAAGGCTAGCGCAGGCAAGGCAGGCACCTTACCTTTAGCGCCACCGCCCGGCCCTCATTTTTTTTTATTTAAACAACTTTATTACATACATGATTGTGTTTGGGTTTCAGTCATGTAAAGAACACCACCCATCACCAGTACAACATTCCCATCACCAATGTCCCAATTCTCCCTCCTCCCCACCCAACTCCCGCCTGTACTCTAGACAGGCTTTCTATTACCCTCGTACATTCTCATTATTAGGATAGTTCAAACCGTAGTTATTTCTCTAACTAAACTCATTCCTGTTTGTGGTGAGCTTCATGAGGTAAGCTATAACTTCTAGCTCTTTTCTCTTTTGTGTCTGAAAGTTATTATTGCAAGAATGTCTTTCATTTTTCTTAAAACGCGTAGATGAGTGAGACCATTCTGCATCTTTCTTGCTCTCTCTCTGACTTATTTCACTCAGCATAATAGATTTCATGTACATCCATGTATAGGAAAATTTCATGACTTCATCTCTCCTGACAGCTGCATAATATTCCATTGTGTATATGTACCACAGTTTCTTTAGCCATTCATCTGTTGAAGGGTATCTTGGCTGTTTCCAGAGTCTTGCTATGGTAAATAGTGCTGCAATGAATATAGGTGTAAGGAAGGGGTTTTTGTATTGTATTTTTGTGTTCCTAGGGTATATTCCTAGGAGTAGTACAGCTGGGTCATATGGAAGCTCGATTTCCAGTTTTTGGAGGAATCTCCATATGGCTTTCCATAAAGGTTGAACTACATGGCATTCCCACCAGCAGTGGATAAGAGTTCCTTTCTCTCCACGTTCCCGCCAACACTGCTTGTTCTCATTCTTTGTGATGTGTGCCAATCTCTGTGGTGTGAGGTGGTATCTCATCGTTGTTTTGATTTGCATCTCCCTGATGATTAGTGATGTGGAGCATTTTTTCATGTGTCTTCTGGCCATTTGTATTTCTTCTTTGTCAAAGTGTCTGTCCATTTCTTCTCCCCGTTTTTTGATGGGATTAGATGTTTTTTCTTGTAAATTTGTCTCAGTGCCTTGTATATTTTGGAGATTAGCCCCTTATCTAATGGATATTGGGTGAATAGTTTCTCCCACTCAGTGGGGGGCTCTTTTATCCTGGGCACTATTTCTTTTGAGGTGCAGAAGCTTCTCAGCTTAATATATTCCCATCTGTTAATCTCTGCTTTCACTTCCTTGGAGAGTGCAATTTCCTCTTTGAAGATGCCTTTAGTCTCAATGTTCTGGAGTGTTTTACCTATGTGTTGTTCTATATATCTTATAGTTTCAGGTCTGATATCAAGGTCTTTCATCCATTTGGATTTAACCTTCGTTAAATGTTAGCTGGGGGTCTAAGTTCAATTTTTTGCAAGTGGCTAGCCAGTTCTGCCAACACCACTTGTTGAAGAGGCTTTCTTTGCTCCATTTAGAATTTCTTGCTCCTTTATCAAAAATTAGGTGATTGTATGTCTGTGGAACATTCTCTGAGTATTTAAGCCTATTCCACTGATCTGAGGGCCTGTCCTTATTCCAATACCATGCTGTTTTGATAACGATTGCTTTGTAGTACATTTTAAAGTTGGGGAAAGTAATTCCTCCTATATTCTTTTTCCCAGTGATTTCTTTAGCTATTCTAGGGCATTTATTGTTCCAAATGAATTTCAAAAGTGCCTGATCCACTTCTTTGAAGAATGTCATGGGTATCTTTAGAGGGATCGCCTTAAATCTGTACAATGCTTTGGTGAGTATTGCCATTTTGATGATGTTATTTCTGCCAATACACGAGCAGGGTATGTGTTTCTATTTTCGCGTGTCCTCTCTTATTTCTTAGAGCAGGGTTTTATAGTTTTCTTTGTATAGGTCCTTCACATTTTTAGTCAAGTTGATTCCAAGATATTTGAGTTTGTGGGGCACTATTGTGAATGGGGTTGTTTTCTTAATGTCCATTTCTTCCTTATTACTATTGGTGTATAGAAAGGCCATTGATTTTTGTGTGTTAATTTTGTAGACTGCCACCTTGCTATATGAGTCTATTGTTTCTCGAACTTTTTCGTAGAGACTTTAGGGTTTTCTAGGAAGAGTATCATGTCATCTGCAAACAGTGAGAGCTTGACTTCTTCCTTTCCTATCTGGATTTCCTTGATATCTTTTTCTTGCCTAATCGCTACAG
Organism: Suncus etruscus; assembly: GCF_024139225.1. Taxonomy (NCBI): domain Eukaryota; kingdom Metazoa; phylum Chordata; class Mammalia; order Eulipotyphla; family Soricidae; genus Suncus; species Suncus etruscus. The sequence continues at coordinate 38,786,590 of NC_064860.1, read as the reverse complement.
CAAGTACTTCCAGTGCTATGTTGAATAGAAGTGGTGAGAGAGGACAGCCTTGTCTTGTGCCAGAATTTAGAGGAAAGGCTTTCAGTTTTTCTCCATTGAGGATAATATTTGCCTCTGGCTTGTGGTAGATGGCCTTAACTATATTGAGAAAGGCTCCTTCCATTCCCATCTTGCTGAGAGTTTTGATCAAGAACGGGTGTTGGACATTATCAAATGCTTTCTCTGCATCTATTGATATGATCATGTGATTTTATTTTTCTTGTTGTTGATATTGTGTATTATGTTGATAGATTTATGGATGTTAAACCATCCTTGCATTCCTGGGATGAAACCTACTTGATCATAGTAGATAATCTTCTTAATGAGGCACTGAATCCTATTTGCCAGGATTTTGTTGAGGATCTTTGCATCTGCATTCATCACCGATATTGGTCTGTAATTTTCTTTTTTTGTAGCATCTCTGTCTGGTTTTGGTATCAAGGTGATGTTGGCTTCATAAAAGCTATTTGAAAGTGTTTCTGTTGTTCAATTTCATGAAAGAGTCTTGCCAGGATTGGTAGTAGTTCCTCTTGGAAAGTTTGAAAGAATTCCTTTGTGAATCCATCTGGGCCTGGGCTTTGTTTTTGGGCAGACATTTGATTACCGTTTTAATTTCATCAATAGTGATGGGGGTGTTTAGATATGCTACATCCTCTTCCTTCAACCGTGGAAGATTATAAGAGTCCAGGAATTTATCCATTTCTTCCAGGTTCTCATTTTTAGTGGCGTAGAGTTTCTCAAAGTAGTTTCTGATTATCCTTTGAATCTCTACCATATCAGTAGTGATCTCTCCTTTTTCATTCCTAATACAAGTTATCAAGTTTCTCTCTCTCTCTCTTTCTTTGTTAGTTTTGCCAGTGGTCTATCAATCTTGTTTATTTTTTCAAAGAACCAACTTCTTCTTTCATTGATCTTTTGGATTGTTTTTTGGGTTTCCACTTCATTGATTTCTGCTCTTAGCTTTGTTATTTCCTTCTGTCTCCCTATTTTTGGGTCCTTTTGTTGAGCACTTTCTAGTTCTATGAGCTGCGTCATTAAGCTACTCAGGTAAGCCCCTTCTTCCTTCCTGATTTGTGCTTGCAAAGCTATAAATTTTCCTCTCAGTACTGCTTTTGCCGTGTCCCATAAGTTCTGATAGTTTGTGTCTTTATTATCATTTGTTTCCAGGAACCTTTTGATTTCCTCCTTGATTTCATCTCAGACCCACTGGTTATTCAGTATGAGGCTGTTTAACTTCCAGGTGTTAAAGTTTTTCTTCTGTGTCCCTTTGAAATTCACAAATAATTTCAGAGCCTTGTGGTCAGCGAAGGTAGCCTGCAATATTTCTATCCTCTTGATATTATGGAGGTATGTCATTTAAACATTTTAAGAATAAAAGAGAAAGAAGATTTTAGCAGACTAAAGCCAACAGGCAGGGTTTTTTTATAATCTTTCTTTTTAGCAGTTAAATATTTATTAGAAGAAATTACCTGAGGGCCAGAGAGATAGCATAGAGGTAGGGCATTTGCCTTGCATGCAGTGGTTCAGATCCTGGCATCCCAAATGGTTCCACGAGCTTGCAAGGAGCGATTTCTGAGCATAGAGCCAGGAGTAACCCCTGAGCGCTGCAGGTTGTGACCCAAAACCTCCTGCAAAAAAAAAAAGAAAAAAGGAAAAAAAATTTCTTGGATGGCCTGAAAAGTAGATATGCTAACTGCAAAGAAAATGAAAATCAAAAGAAACCAGTAAAAGTAAGTATTACTGAACAACCAATAGGTCTGATATGAAATCAAAAAGGAAATCAAAACTTTCCTGGAAACAAATGACAATGAAGACACAAACTATAAGAATCTATTTTATTATAGTGATAATAAGCACTATATGATAAGCAAATTAAATTCAGAAGTCTCCTAGGCAAAAAAGTATAAGGAGACAGAAATAGGACTTAAGCCAGATCATTGTCCAAGATCAAGAAGTCTTAAAAAAAATTCTGGCAAGGGGCATACCAGCTGTGTTCAGAGATAACTTCTGGCAGGAATCCAGGGACCATATGTATTTCTGGATAGCAAATATCCATGTATGGTAAGCAATTTATCTAACCCTGAAATCTCTGAAACTAAAAGTTAAAGGGTCCTTCAGAAAACATGTAGAAAAGAATGAAGGACCTCCTCCATTCAAAAAATAAACATTTTAAGATTCTTGAGGCTGCAAGTACCACAAAATATATTTCAAATATTCTTAAATGATTAAAAAATTATTCTCTCTCATTTACATTTCCAGGCATTTTATCAAGGTTCTTTGACTCAATGAAAAAAAGGAAAATATTTAAGTAAAAAAATAAACTTTTATTTCTCTTTCTTTCTTTTTTATTTCTTTTTTACTTTCTTTCTTTCTTTTCTTATGAATAGATGATGTGTAGATTCTCAGAATCCCATCGAGAATAAGAAAACAATTAAGCTAAGTTCTGTACCACCATTATACACTTATAAAGACAGAGAGGCTTATCTTCTTATAGATAAAACTATTCTGCAAAAGAAGCATTCATTAAGATAAAAGCTTTAGGAAGTGAGGTCCTTTTACTTTAATATTTATGTTATCTATGCTTCATTAAAGGTTATTTATAACATTTAATGTTGGGACAGTAGCCAAATCATAGGGTTTTCTTGTACTTTTCAAAAATTTTACACTTTTTAAATATATGACATTAAAGACACTCTAACCAAATATTAGGCTAAGAGATAATTGAATTACATAATACAAAGGTCAGAAACTCGAATGAAATAAATCACATGTATGTTTCTCCTTACAGGAAACTTCCACAGAATACCAAACTATGAAGAAAGTAAATATGAAAAGTCTATTTTTCACACTCAGAATTAAGCCTTTTCACTGCTTCCTTTGTGCTCCTTTCATGTATTCAAGATTCAAATATTCATAAGTGTTCTGACCCCTTTGTTTAATAAAGTAAAGCTATTTGTTTTTGCCAAATTTAGTGCCATAAGAGCAAAACAAGTTCTTTTTTTAAATGCCTTACCACTGCGTCATCGCTCCAGCCCCTAATTATTTAATATTTAACAAATTTGTTAGAAGTATAGTTGCAAAAAAAAAAAAAAAAAAAAAGAAGTATAGTTGCATCTTAAATTCTGCCTTTTGTCACTAGTTTTACCCTTCACTTTGGAAACTATTGATGATTGTCCTTTGTCCTAGTAGTTTGCCTTGGTGATACAATTCTTTTATTATTATTATTAATAATAATAATAATACCATTATTTAAACACCTTGATTACAAATATGATTGTAGTTGGGCTTCAGTCATGTAAAGAACACCCACTTTCACCAATGCAACGTTGCCATCACCAATGTCCCAAATATCCCTCCTTTCCACCCTACCCCTACCTGTACTCTAGACAGGCTTTCTACTTCCCTCATTCATTCAAATTGTTATGATAGTTCTCAGTGTAGTTATTTCTCTAACTGCACTCCCCACTCTTTGTGGTGAGCTTCATATAGTGAGCTGGACCTTCCAGCCCTCCTCTCTTTGTCTCTGAGAATTATTGCAAAAAAATGTCTTTTATTTTTCTTAAAACACATAGATGAGTGAGACTATTCTGTGTCTATCTCTCTCACTCTGACTTATTTCACTCAGCATAATAGATTCCATGTACATCCATGTATAGGAAAATTTCATGACTTCATCTCTCCTGATGGCTAACTAATATTCCATTGTGTATATGTACCACAGTTTCTTTTGCCATTCATCTGCTGAAGGGCATCTTAGTTGTTTTTAGAGTCTAGCTAATGTAAATAGCGCTGCAATGTATATGGGTGTGAGGAAGGGATTTTTGTATTGTATTTTTGTGTTCCTTGTAGGCAGCATAAGGTTGGAATATTTTTGTGTTCCTAGGATATACCTCTAGAGGGGTATAGCTGGATCGTATGGGAGCTCAATTTCCAGTTTTTGCAGGAATCTCCATATCGCTTTCCATAAAGGTTGGACTAGATGGCATTCCCACCAGCAGTGGATAAGAGTTCCTTTCTCTCCACATCCCCGCCAACACTGCTTGTTCTCATTCTTTGTGATGTGTGCCAATCTCTGTGGTGTGAGGTGGTACCTCATAGTTATTTTGATTTGCATCTCCCTGATGATTAGTGATGAGGAGCATTTTTATGTGCCTTTTAGCCATTTGTATTTCTTCTTTGTCAAAGTATCTGTTCATTTCTTCTCCCCATTTATTGATGGGATTAGATGTTTTTGTTCTTGTAAAGTTCTGTCAGTGCCTTGTATATTTTGGAGATTAGCTCCTTATCTGATGGGTATTGGGTAAATAGTTTCTTTCACTCAGTGGGTGGCTCTTGTATCCTGGGCACTGTTTCCCTTGGGGTGCAGAAGCTTCTGAGCTTGATATATTCCCATCTGTTTATCTCTGCTTCCACTTGTTTGGAGAGTGCAGTTTCCTCCTTGAATATGCCGTTAGTCTCAATGTCATGGAGTGTTTTACCTACACGTTGTTCTATATACCTTATGGTTTCAGGTCTTATCAAGGTCTTTAATCCATTTGGATTTTACCTTCGTACATGATGTTAGCTGAGGGTCTAAGTTCGCTTTTTTGCAAGTGACTAACCAGTTGTGCCAACACCACTTGTTGAAGAGGCTTTCCTTGCTCCATTTAGGATTTCTTGCTCCTTTATAAAAAAAAAATTAGGTGATTGTATGTCTGGGGAACATTCTCTGAGTACTCAAGCCTATTCCACTGATCTGGGGATCTGTCTTTATTCCAATAACATGCTGTTTTGATAACTATTGCTTTGTAATACTGTTTAAAGTTGTGGAAAGTAATGCCTCCCATATTCCTTTTCCCAAGGAGTGCTTTAGCTATTTGAGGGTGTTTATTGTCCCAGATGAACTTCATAAGTGTTTGCTCCACTTCTTTGAAGAATGTCATGGGTATCTTTAAAGGGATTGCATTAAATCTGTACAATGCTTTGGGGAGTATTGACATTTTAATGATGTTAATCCTGCCAATCCATGAACAGGGTATCATATCACATTTTTATGGATAAACCCAATAAAGTCAAGAAGTGTCTACTTTTAACATTTTATATTTAGTTAGAAAACTGTGATTTATGAACTTGTTTATAGTTGCATTTTATGTACATTATATTTCAGCACCAATCCCACTATCAGTATCAACTCCCATTACCAATGCTCTCATACTTTCTTATCCCCAGCCTCATCCCCGTCCTCTATCTACCACCCTGAGTTGCACATTTACAAATTTTGGTGGTTTCAGTTTATATCTCATGTTTTTAGTGTTGTTGAGCCTATACTTTGGAATTTATAACTATCCACTCTCCCATATCACCAAATATAACAAAAGCCCTGACCCCTGTTCCCTCATTACTTCCCTTTCTAATTTGCTTCCTTCAAGCCTTGATTTCTTTCCTTCTCTGTCTTTTTCTCCTTAAGCTCTGAGGTCAAGGGTAATAAAAATATATCAAAATATCTCCAAGTCTAAGAATCAGGGAAATTCTTTATTACATCCCAGGGGTTCTTTGTTCTATAGTCTCTGAAAACATTCTTTCCAACCAGGAATGCTATATAAGACCTTGCTGTTCCATTGACTAACTTTTTGGCCAAGCATCAGATGAAATTGAGTCCCAGAGTCTTATTGTCTCTTATCACATAATTATAATTTTGTTTCTTCATAGAGAAAATAAATGGACAGGACACTCAAAAACTACAAGCCATGCCAAAACTACAAAGTTTACTTTCAACACTGAATGCTTTTATAGTCTCTGAATGGAAATAAAATTTGGGAGAAAAACGTTAACTGTGACAAACAATAAATAGCTGTTTTACATGTGTTCTACATTTTAGATTAATGAAAGCTACAAAGAATATATTTTAATTAAGTAATTAAACTATATGAGACAGGTATCAAATAGCCTTAGTTATGTGTTATCACTGAAAATATATTTCTCTGCAATGCATATGAGTGATAAGTTAACTCACACTCTTTTTTTTTACCCAAATATTACTTGGAAAGGGCAACCAAATAGTTCTGCCTCCTTCAGGAAAAATTTCCAATCAACATTCAGTTATGTGGTGACAGAAAAGGTAGAAATGGAGACATCTCTGGTTCAAGGTTGATGAGGAAGAATTGGGATTGGTGCATCTTGCTCTCACCATACTAACACAAATTCCAATTTTTTTCTCTAAAATTTGCCAAATAAAATGACTCTTTTATTTTTATTTTTTGGGTAACACCCAGAGATGCTTAGGGGTTACTCTTGACTCTGCCCTTAAGAATTTCTCCTGGAAATACATGGAAACCATATAGGATAGTATATGTCCCAGCTCTGATAAGTGTTTTTTTTTTTTTAAAAACTTGGAAATGAAGTTTAAAGATATATATTTAAATGGGTGTTGGACATTGTATGACTGAAACTCAATTGTGTATCTCATAGTGATTTGATTTAAAAAATTTTAATAAAATAAAAGAAAAATAAATACATTTCAGATGTGTGCTCTTTAGTGTATGTGAGCACAACTAAAAGAGTACAAACATCATGGGACCAAAGAGATAGCACAGCAGTAGGGCATTTGCCTTGCACACAGACAATCCAGGATGGACGGTGGTTCAAATCCTGGCATCCCATATGGTCCCCCAAGCCTGCCATGGGCGATTTCTGAGCACAGAGCCAGGAGTAACCCCTGAGTGCTGCTGGATGTGACCCCAAAACAAACAACAACAACAACATCAGTGAGTGTGCAAGTCCTGCAATCTGATTGTGATGCCTACCAGCATCACAGTTAACATATGTGAGCCTAGGGCCAAAGCAAAAGTACAGTGGGAAGGTCTTTTGCCTACCTGGTCTATCCATTTTCAATACCTGGCACCCCAAACAATCATATAACCCCAAAAGTACCAGAAGTGATCCCTGAGCTCAAAGCCAGGAGTAAGCCCTGAGCACAGCCAGGTGTGGTCCAAAAATTAAACACCCCCTGAAAAATGTGAGCACCACCACATGTTTAACATCTCATTATAACAACATTGAAGGAAAGGGACTTGAGGAGAGAATAAAAATAAAATATTTAAGCTACCTTCTTAATATGTTTCCCTTTAACATCAAAATAATGCATATATTTTTATTCTTAATAATCCACATTTTTCTTTTATCTTTCCCAAGTATCTTTCCAAATCATGTAAATAGACTGTTCAGCTTCTAGGTATAAATTCTGATGGGAGAGGAGGGAGGAATGATCAGTGGCATCTTCATAATCTCTCTATTCACTGCTGTTGGGTGGAAGTGGGAAAAATGGAAGAGGCAGGATGAAGAGGGTGATTTGAGAGACTTTTGACCTCACAACAAAAACTGCTTCAAAATCAGAGTTAAATTCTTGATTCTATGTAGAGCTCTGCTGAGAAAGTTTACTGGAGAAGTTGGCCTAAATCTAGAAGATTCTCTATTATGGATCAAGAGAAGTAGGCAACTAAGGAGAATCCTATCAGAATTTGATAGGAATCACTGAACATGATAGGAAATTACACTACAAACTTAAGTGCCTGGAGCAACAAAGACATAAGACAGGGGAATGGATTACCATGGCTCCAGAGCAGACTTTCAAATACGTAAGGTTTAGGGAAATAGGATGAGCATATTAGAGCACCCAGGTTTCTTAGATCTACCCAACTGTTTTCATACCCACTAAACTGGGAAGAGAGCCTCGAAGTAAACACTCTGAAGTATGGGCAGCCAATTTACAACAAAGAAGCTAGGTGTGCTAAGCGAAGGAGGGAAAGCTTATTCAAAATACAGTGTCAGGAAAACTGCTAATGCAATAAAAAAAATTAAATTCAACTACACAAAATATATTAAAGGAATTCACATTGGTTTAAAGATCTCAACATTAGGCCAGATTCTGTAAAATACCTCAAGAAAAATAACAATAGACCTCTCCATGCTATTGACTTCAGAGGTATTGCTATAAACTTGACTCCATTATCAAAGAATAAAAAAAGCAAAAATAAACAAATGGGACTACTTCAAACTAAAACGTTTTTGTACTGTAAGAGAAACTGGCTAAAAAAGACACCCAGTTGAATGGGAGAAAATATTTGCACACAATACATCTGACAAAGGGCTAAGGTCCAAGATATATAAAGCATTTGCACAAAAAAAATAAAACCAAACAACTTCATTTGAAAAATGTGGAAAAGATCAGAGCAGATACTTCTTCAAAGAAGACTTGCAAATAGTTAACAAGCATTTGAAGGAAAAAAAATCGTCATTGACACGGAAATTAAAATAACAATAAAATATCTCACACATTAGAGAACTCTCTCTTACGGATGTGTCTAGAAAACTCCCGAAAAGATTAAGTGCTGTTGAAGATAAGATAAGATAAGATAAGATAAAAAAAAAAAAAAGAGCAGTCCTCATTCACTAATGGTGGGCCTGTTCTCTGGGTCTATGAAAAACAGTATGAAAACTTCTCAAAGAAATACAAATGGGGGACTGGAACGATAGCACAGCTGTAGGGCATTCGCCTTGCACATGGCTGACCCAGGTTGGACGTGGGTTTGATCCCCAGTGTTTCATATGGTCCTCCAAGCCAGGAGCAATTTCTGAGCACAGAGTCAGGAATAATCCCTGAGCATCACTAGGTGTGGCCCAAAAATCTAATAAATAACAACAATTACAAATGGAGCCACATGATACAGTGATTCCAAACCCTGACATCTGTCCCAAGAACACAAAAAATATTATATAAAAATGGCATAATATGATCATTTATTTTCCTTACAGCATCATTTACTAATAGCCAAGATCTGAAACCACTCCAATAACAGATGAGTGAATTAAAAAAGGTGTGCTGTATATCACCATATAATACTATCTAGCTATATAAAAAAAAAATCTAGAAAAAAAAGAAAAGATTAAATCTTACCTTTTGCTATAATTTGAATGGAACTGGACAGAATCATGCTAAACAAAATAAGTCAGAGGGACAACTTTCAAATGGCATTACTCGTTTATAAAGTATAAAGAAATAAAGCAGGCAAATAGAGAGTACAATGTAAATAAACTCTTGGACTCTGACAACAAAATTGAAGTTTCCAAGTAAAAGCAAGAGGTGAAAGAGTAGATAGACATGAGGCAAACTAGAAAGATCCAAGGATAGAGGTAGACTGTGGTTCGATTCCCCAGTGCCCCATGTGGTCCCACAAGCCAGGAGAGATTTCTGAGCCCATAGCCAGGAGTAAACCCTGAGCGTCAGTAGGTGTGGCCCAAAAAACCAAAAAAAAAAAAATTTTTTTTAAGGGGCTAGAACATTAGTATAGTCATGGAGTGGTCGGCAACCTTTTTTTTACAACTGAGCCAAATCTCTCCAAAACCACAATTGAAATTTATTTTGAGAGCCACACAGAGCGCGCACTTACAGAGAGGCTAGGAGCAGAGTCTTGACTCCTGGAGCGGCTGTCCGGCACACAGACTAGCTAAATTAAAAGTGTAAAGAGCCACATGTGGCCTCGCGAGCCGCAGGCTGCTGACCACTGGATAGTGGACTAAGCTTTTTCCTTGAAAACAGCAACCCAGGTTTGATTCTAGACATCCCATATGGTCCCCTACATCTTCCAGGTGTAATTCCTGAGTGCAGGGCCAGGATTAGCCTCTGAGCACCAGTGGGTGTAGCACAAAACAAAACAAAACAAAACAAAACTATGACAAAATAGAAAAATAAAGGAAAGAGATAGAAGGGAGTGTGGGTGGAAGGATAGAGAGAAAGAAATAAGGAAAGCATGCTCCATCTTAAATTCTCACTACTTCTGTTCCACAGTTCATAAGTCTGTTTCTTTTCTTTTTCTTTCTTTCTTTCTTTTTTTTTTTTTTTAATGGTTTTTGGGCCACACCCGGTGCTCAGGGGTGACTCCTGGCTGTCTGCTCAGAAATAGCTCCTGGCAGGCACGGGGGACCATATGGGACACCGGGACTCGAACCAACCACCTTAGGTCTGGATCGGCTGCTTGCAAGGCAAACATCGCTATACTATCTCTCCGGGCGCTCATAAGTCTATTTCTAATGCTAAAGTGACAGAGCTCTTATGTGTGTAAAGATTGTTTTCAGAAAAGAATTTCTGAAAAAAAAAAAAAAACTTGTATTTTTCTCTTTTTTCTGAAGAGCAAAAAGATGATACTCACTTTGCAAAACCCTCACTCTCCCAAATTGGAGCCTATTTCAGAATCTCACAGCTTTCATTCTAATATTGGCCATTTTCAGTGGCAAATGCACTGATCCACTCATTTGTTATTGCATTTTTTTTTTCAGGTCGATCTTAAACCATGTGGTAGTCAGGGACTATGGTCTGATCTTGAACTCCACTCCACTGCAAGTACATGCTGTATTAAAAAGAAATACTCTGCCAGTGGTTCCCATGAACCAAGGGTAGATAAAAGATGATCTCTGAGTGACTAGTCATTGCACAGGAAAACATATGGGTACCACCCATTTGGTCAGAAAAAATTCTAAACATTTTTATGGATGAAATTCTAAAAACTGCAAACTCTGGCGAAATACATGGTAACAGCAGCTCTTTCTTCTTCTACTGAGATGAAGCTTTCTCCAAAATTTTTGTCTTTAGTATAATAAAAGCAATTTCAACTCACAGAGAAAAACCCTTAATTAAATTTCCCATGAGCAAAGTGATTCTTAGCAAAACTCAGGAAGGAAAAAAGGAACATTCTTATGTAGCTGCATAGAGAAATGTAGCCCCTGGCAATATTGTGATATGATGTCAAAAAAGTTACCTGCTTAGCTGAGATTTCTGTTCTGTTTCACCTAAGTTTTGGAAGTAGATAACTCAAGGCAACAGTTTCTTGCCTAATTATCAATAAGCAAGTTGGAAAACATTCTTACATACTAATGGTATAGTGGTATCATGAGATCCCAAAAGCTCAGAGAAATAAGACAATTTGGACAAGTTTAAGGAGAATTATTTTAGTTGTCTTTCTCTTAACGGTTGGGTTCACCTGTTAGTAATATCTAAAGCAAACAAAATGCCAACAATAACAACAAAACTACCTACTAGACTCCTAGAAGTGTCTGGATCACATCCCTCTAGAGGAACTGAAGAAGTAATGGGAACTAGGAATAGAATAGTAGATTCTTACTCATTGGTATTAGGATGGTGCTAGAATTTTGGTAGTAGGTGCAATGAAACATGTACAAAAACAGAGGTATTTAATTATACCCCTGAAATTTTACAATATTGTAAACTAATAATAAATAAAATACTTTGATAGAGGCCAAAAAGATACTCCAATGGGGATGGCAGATGCCTTCCACACCACCAACCCTAGTTCCATGCACATGGCCATAGTGACCCCTGAGCACAGAACCAGGAGTAAGTCCTGAGCACAAGCAGGTGGGACCCCGAAAACACAAGACTGTGTAAACATTTTGAAATATTTTAATATTCTCAATATAGAATATATTCCCTATTTTATTTTAAAATTGTAAAGTTATTCTTAGTTTAAGAGCCATCAAAAACAGGCTACAGAGTGGATCTTAGCAAAATACCATAATTTGGTGACTCCTGTGAAAAGGAAAGAAATTCTAAAATTTTGTGACCTGATGATTTAAACTACTTATAGTTCTTTTTTGTAGCAACAGAACATAAAGTGTTTGCCTCTTTGTTTTCTTTTTAACAGATTCTGGAAATATGGCAGTTTCACATCCAATTGCAGCCAGCACGCCTGAAGGGAGCAATTATGGGGCAATAGGTATTTTTATAATGAATCTGCTCATGGATGTGTTTTCTAACTCTAGAGAGAATAGGATCATTTCTTCAGCCACCAATAAATAGAAGAGCAAGCAAGCAGTTATTATGTAAGATTGCATTTTATTTATAAGACAACTTGTTTGGATGATAAAAGCTTCCTTTCCATCTGTGGATTTTTCCAGTTTACTGTGTTGCTTGGACCCACGTTTGGAGAGAATTTCCTACAAAAGCTACCATCAACTCCCAAGATCCTCATAGAGATTTTTTTTTTACCCAGCCTGACATTAGAGCATAAAAAAATGTGTCAGGATCTGATATCGGGGAGCCCAACATCAACTGACTAGTGTTTCATTCTCAGGTTTCAGTGGAGTATGGTCAATCAGAAGACTAAGGCTGTGCTGCAGGTGAATGTTGCTGTAGCCTGACAATCTTTCATTTGGCCAGTTTCATAACTGAACCTGCTTTTTCCATCCAGTCATTCAGATGACAACTCCCAGTGCTCATAAAGGTGCCTGAAAACAGCAGAACTCTATGGCTACTTCATTAGAGTAGGAGTTCATTAATGCTTCCAAGCACTTCCATGATGCTTGTGGACCTATTAATGATGCCCCATAAGTATCTATACTGGGAATCCCATATTTCCTGTCTATGGTTCTGCAACTTTCCTATTATTTTCTAACTGGGAAAAGCATGTGGGATCTGCTCAAGCTACTTACTTCTGGCTGTGCAAAAACAAGGTTTGTGTGTGGTTTTGTTTTGTGTTTTTAACCATCTGAACAGAAGAAATGAAGTAAAAGTAGGCTTGGCTCATGGACTCATCAAGCTGTACAAATTCCCATCTGCTCATGAAACATTCACAGGAACACAAGGATTCTTCTTCCTGAGAATGTTGTTTTCATTATATAATCATCGATACAGCATGTGGGGAATTTCTGTTTACAAATACTTGATCCACAAGAAATGTATAGCTACTAGTATGTGTGTGCCTAGAGATATGTGGTAGATACTGTACATAACAATGTGCATGTATATTTATATGTTTATTTCATATTTTAAAATATAAAAATGTAGCAAAATATAAATGCATAAATTTTGCATCCAAATTGTTAACAGAACAGATGCCTTTATATTTATAATATGGATTCAGTCTGGGATATACTTCATTGAAATGGAAAATAGGCAAAGAAAAAAAGTAAAGGTCCATTGAAGTTGGACTGAAAGAAAGAACATTATTTCTTTGGTGAAGGGATTTTCTTATACCTACACAATATTTTTAAGAACCAGTCAGCCAGCACTGTGTGTGTGTGTGTGTGTGTGTGTGTGTGTGTGTGTGTGTGTGTGTGTGTTTTACAAAGGACCAGGCTCCATGTGTTCTTCTTGGCTTAGAAGGCAGACAAACTTTCTTTCTTTCTTTCTTTCTTTCTTTCTTTCTTTCTTTCTTTCTTTCTTTCTTTCTTTCTTTCTTTCTTTCTTTCTTTCTTTCTTTCTTTCTTTCTTTCTTTCTTTCTTTCTTTCTTTCTTTCTTTCTTTCTTTCTTTCTTTTAATTGAAATCATTGTGAATTTCGAGTCCTTCATAGTGGGGAGTCCTTCAATCAGATCTCAGGCACACAGTGACAGTGAATTAGGGCCATTCCCACCACCAGTGTTGACCTTCCTCCACCAAAGTTCTCAGCATGCAACCTACACCTCCACCCTTAGCCCCCTGCCCTGCCAGTAGAACAGGTCCATTTTAAGTTTAGATTATTATAGTTTGGGTCTCCTGATTCCACTGTTGTTGACTTTAGCTTGGGTATTTAGTTCTTTTTTTTTTTTAAATCTTTACCAATGCACCTGAGAACACTGGGTCCCTGGCCCCCATCCTCTTGTTTATTTTTCTCAATTTTATAGAAAAATGTAGAAACATGAGGTAAAACAAAGTAGTTCATGTCCCATAGTTCTATGAAAAAAGACAGGATCCCCTATCTAGAAACTAAAAATAAAATTTTAAAAAAATGAGGAGGGGGCAGGTTTTTTTTTGTTTGTTTGTTTTTGTTTTTTGCATAGGTGACGCAAACATTGAGGAAATTAGAAAGAAAATACCATTGACCTAAAAAACAGAGTCTCTCTAACCATCAAACATCCTGTCATAAGACCAACTACAGACTCAGGGCACACTAATTGTCCAACCATAAGGTCTTTCTTCATGTTTCCAGGAAAAGTTTTCCTCAATCGCGGTTGTCGAAGTCAGGCTTTTGTAATTAGAGATCTTGGTTTTTGCACAGATCCTCTGTCTTAAGCTGGAGGTCAGACAAGCTTTCTGTTTTAGATGAATCAAGTTCCAGTCATGGCCAGCAGATATCTTCCTCAGATGGTGGACAGCCAGGTCAGTCCGACACAGATAGCTCCGTGGAAGAGAGTGACTTCGACACCATGCCTGATATTGAAAGTGATAAAAACGTCATCCGGACCAAGGTACCTTTGTCTGGTCAAAAGCTTTAAGACCACCAAAAGTCAACTTGCAATGAGGGATTTTTTTTTCTTTTAGAGGAAGTTAATTTTCCCTCCAGATTTTTTAGATACAGTCTATGAACTAAAAGCAATACTCTGTTAATGAGATTTCATTTGTTTGTTTGTTTTTTACTAAAGTAACTGATTTATAAAGGGTATAAAAAAGTACAATAAAAAAAAAGTACAATGTTTCCTCCCCTTTTCCATACCCCTCCCCTACTATTCATTTAGATCTTTTCAACCACTTCCCACCATCTTTGGTAACTTCATTCTTCGTCTTAGTTTAAGGTTTTAAGGTTTGTTTTCTTTGAACAATGTCTATTCCTTACTTTGTTTCTTTATATACCACCCATGAGTGAGATTCTGACATTTATTGTTCTTTTGACAATTCTCAGCATGATTCCCTCCATATCTATTTATGTTACAACAAAATACAAGATTTCACCTTTTCTTATAGCTAAGAATATTTCATTGTGTATGCCACGGCTTTGTTATTCATAATTTTCACATCTTATAGGAGAAAGAAGTTCATATTAAAGAGAACGGAGCACTAAAGTGTTTTAGTAAGTAAGTGTTGGTTGTAGCCAGTAAAAGAGAAAGAAATTGAAATAGGTAGAGAAAAAGACTCATTGAGAGAGAGAGACCCGAGAGAACTCCTGTTTTCTGTACATATCATTCTTCAGGAGTAAAGTTCATTTCTATACTGGGCTATATTTAGTAAGCAATATGAAGGTGCATTACACAATTTCAACTCTGTCATCCAAGAACTACACAGTAAACTTCTCTGAAAATATCTGAGAGCTAATAAGCATTTAAGATTCCCAATAGAGTTCTCATATTAGCCAATCTTTCAGATTCCAAGGGAAATTTTAGTATTATTTCTGGTATTCTGTAAAAAGCAAATTATAAGTCTTTTCAAACAATCTTAAATCTTCCATGAGGAAATTAATTAAAATGTAAAAAGATTTGCATTCTCTTTTATTTGGCATCTCAGGTGTTCCTTTACCTATCAGATCTTTCCAGAAAAGACCGGAGAATTGTCAGCAAAAAATATAAGATTTATTTTTGGTAAGTAGATGACCATTAGTACCATGAACCCTTACAAATTATTTTTTTTAATTCCTGGAGCCAGAGCAATATTGCATCCTTTCACATAGCCAATCCATATTCAATTCCCGGGATCTCATGAATCCATTAAGCCTGCCATGAGTAATTTCTGCGTGTGGAGTTGCCATGACTTAAGTGCCTCCAGGTGTGACCTAAAAAACAACAAAAACCAAAATTTTCTTATAAAAGCCACAGCCACTTCTATCACCACTGTCAGTGTTTATTGAGGCACACGTTGTAGGTATGTCAAGGATCCATTCTGCAGGGAAAACAAAAAATATGCTACAAAAGGCAACCAACCCTGAGTGAAATTAAGTAGAAAGTAAAACTAAGAATGGTGGTCAAATCCCATGTAGTGGAATAATTTTTCAGGGGCAGAGTAAGATGTAGCAATGACATTAATTTGTCATTGTCTTCCATGAGACATCTTAAACAGCAGCCATTCCTCTTCTCACTAGTCCTTGTTCTGGACGAGCTAAATGATTTCAGAGTCTTGATATCTCAATATATAGTGTAGTTGGAGACCATCTAAAGAAATTATAATCCCTCCAGTCCATGGTAATTAGAACTGTGATGCTCAAGTTTATAGATGCCAACTCTCTTCATGCCCAGAGGCCGAATTGAATACAGGCATCACTCCTACCACTCAGAAAGCCCAGGCTGACACTTATGATAGCTCTTCTATTGTTTTTTTCTCAAGGGCATCCTTTTACTTGGATATAGACATTAGAAACACAAGACAGTGGGGGGGACACCCCTTTGGAATTTCATAGTGAATGCATCATTTTGAAATTAAGAGGTAACTAATATGAGAGATTGACACCTTTTCACATAATTTGTAACTTGTTGTTTACAACCTGATTTCTCTTAATCAAACACATCCTAAAATAGACTTCATTAATAATTTATTGAACTAGAAGCAACTTTTATCTGTGCTGCTTTACCAGAGGACAACATAATCAGCTCTAATTACTTTTACAAATTAACCAGGGAGATTTGGAATGAAAGTATTCTTGTAATAAAATAACAGTAATAATAATGAGTCAAAATTATATCGTTAATTGAGAAGTAACATTGCTTAATTTTTTTCTCTCCCTACATAGGAACATTGTCACTATTGCTGTATTTTATGCACTTCCTGTGATCCAGCTGGTGATCACCTATCAGACAGTAAGTGTTGTCCATGAACCACATCTTTCATTCTGCAAGGAGAGAATTTGCTGTAGCTTTCAGAGAAAAGTATAAATTGAGTATAGAATATAGTTATATTCTAAGATAAAAATAGAGTCCAAGTAACATTTCCCCATTTGGTTTCCAATTAGACTTCTCCATTGTTTCATCTTTAGTTGAACTTTAAGTCTTAAGTCCCAAGTGTTCTATTATAAAGGCAACTGGGACTTCCTATATAATTTTCTGTCGATTTGAAATCATTAATTTTTACTTATTCTTTCATAATATCTGTCAATTATTTTAGTTATTTACTAGCCCAAACTTTCTTTCTTCAGAGAATGACTAAAATAAGTCCTAATCAAAATCCACAGAAGTAACTTGTACCTTCTCATGGAGGGTAAAATTTTTTTTGGAGGGGGGCACATCCAGTGGTGCTCAGGGGTTACTCCTGGCTATGCGCTCAGAAATCATTCCTGGTTTGGGGGACCATATGGGACGTTGGTGGATAGAACCTCGGTCTATCTTAGGCTAGCACTTGCAAGGTTATTTTGAAAAAATGAAAACAGCTTTACAGAACACTTAAAAAAATTAAAACTAAGGTAAAGAAAATAACAACAAAAACAATCATTAAAACTGTCTGAAAATCTCTACCATGCCTTCATAGGACCTGGGTTCTGGTTATGAAATAAATATTTATTATTAGGATATATTGTGAGAATGCCTGAAAATTACAGAATAGCAGGGCTGAAGATACCTCTAAGATAGTAGTTCTCAAACTATGTTTCTCAAAAGAGTCATTGTCTATTACATAGCTTTTTTTCCTTTATACTCCACATAGGCATGAAGTCATCTAATATTGTTCTTTTCTTTTTGACTTACTTCACTTAGCATGATGCCTTTCAATTCCATCCAATCTGTAGTGAAAGGCAAGATTTTATTTTTTCATTAGCCAAGTAGTATTTCATTGTGCAAAGAACAACTTTCTTTCTTGGTGTGGAGGAACATGCTCAGGATTTATTCCTAGCCTGCACTCAGGTATCACTCCTGACAAGGTTTAAGGTTTAAGGAACCATATATGCTGCCAGGGATCAAGTTTGGACCAAGGCAAATACCCAACCCACTGTACTATCTTTCCAGCATAGATAGTACAATTTCTTTATTAACTTAACAGTTGTGGGGAATTTGAGGTGGTCCCAGAACTTTGTATTGTAGATTTGTGAGGAACATAGATGTGTATATATTTACATATATATCTTTTTGATATGATATTTTTGTTTTATTGGGATAGATATCAGGATTGGAATCATGGGATTATATGGCAGCTCTATTTTTAATTTTTTGAAAAGTCACCATACTGTTTTCCAGAGATGCTGAGCCAGATAAAGTCCTACCAACAGTGAATGAGGATTTTTCTTTCATATTTCTTTATCATTGATTGTTTCTGTCCCCTCTCTCACTAGTGTGAGATGATACTTCATTATCATTTGCATTTTCCTACATATTAGTAATAATGAACACTCCTATTAGCCATATTCACCTTTTATTTGGTGACGTGTCTATTTCGGGTCTTCTCCCTATTTTTGTATAAGGTTGTTTCTTTTACTGCTATTGAATATTTTTTAATTTAAACCATTGTGATTTACAAATTTATTCATAGTTGGGTTTTAGACATACAATGTTTCAGTACCAATCTTTCCACCAGTGCCAACTTCTTTCCACCAATGTTACCAGAGTCCATCCCATGCCACCACCACTCTTCCCAATCTGCCATCATAATAGGCCTGTTTTTAATTTTGGTTGTTAAAGTTTGGGCCTCATAATTTTATTGTTGTTGGGTCTGACTTGGATATTTAGTTTTGTCCTTTCTTAAAACTAATTCACCTGAGATTTCTTGCCCTTGTGCCCTGTCGTTTCATATTTGTCTTTCTCCTCCTCCACTTAATTTCTTGCCAACCCTGATTTTAGCCATTGCATTTCTTCATGTACTTATTTTAAATACCACACACAGAAGTTATATCCTGTATTTATCCTCCTTTTATGGCTTCCAGTGCCATCAGTGTTGTAGTGAATTGCATGACTTGATCATTCCTTACAGCTATGTAGTATTACATTGTACATATGTACCATATCTTCATGATACACTTGTCTGTTGTTGTATATCTGATTGATACCAATTCTTGGCTCTTGTACTGAGTGCTGTGATAAATTGTGGTAAATTAATGTTTTTCTGTCCTGGGGATAGATACCCCAAAGCAGAATTGCTGGGTCATATGGCAGTTCAATTCTGAGTTTACTGAGAATCTCCATATGAATTTCCATAGAAGTTGGACTAGACAGCATTCCCACCAACAGCATATGAAAGTTCCTTTTTCACCACATCCCCAACAACACAAATTGTTCCCAATTTGTGTAAGCTATCTCATTGTCATCTTGATTGTTTATGGAATTTTGTGATTACTTTAAATATATTAGCTATCTGTCAAAAACATGGTGGTATATATTCTCCCATTCAGTAGTTTTATTTTGAATTTTAAACGTAATTTCTTTCAGAGTAAAGAAGTTCATAGTTTGATATAGGTATACTTATTTATTTTTATTTTTGCCAATGAAGTTAAATCACTAAAGAAAACTCTGAGAGCTGAGTTTTGAAGTGTTACATCAATGTTTCCCTTAATATCTTTTATGAATTAAGGTCTAACATTTTGGTCAATACAAAATCGATTCATTATGATTTTTGTATATGTTGTGAGATAATGGTTTATTTTCTTTATTATTCTCTCTTCCTCTCTCTTTTTCTTTCTTTCTTCCTCATGTGGCTATGCAATTTTTCCAACACTATTTGTTGAAGATCCTTTTCTTTCTCCACAGAATAGTAGCATTTGAAGGTGATGGACCTATGTATGTATAAAGCATAGATAATGGGACAATAACAATTCATTTCCTGCTGAGGAACAAAGGGTTACACTGTAAATAACTGACAGTATGGCACTATGAATAAAGTCTGCTTTTAGTGACTTTTGGGCACAGACAACAAAGAAAAACTCTCTTCTTTTTGTTCTTAATTTTACAGGTGGTAAATGTTACTGGTAACCAAGACATCTGCTACTACAATTTCCTCTGTGCTCACCCCTTGGGAGTCTTGAGGTCAGTCTTCTAATGTCCCTATTTAGATAAGCCTTCCTGTATAGTAGTGTGATTCAGCTTTTAAAGATACTAGAAACAACAATGTAAAACTCTCTCATTTGAGGGTAAAGAAGAATATTAGAAAGTTGAAACCAGTTATTCTTTCCTCTCATTTGTGTGTGTGTGTGTGTGTGTGTGTGTGTGTATTTAGAGGTAGAGGGTGAATTAGAAAAGGTTCTTAAAATACCTTGTGAGTCAAGTAGATCGCTAATAGTTTGACATGAGGAGAGAGATAGATTCCACCACTGGGTGTAACTTTACAGCAAGGAACAAAGTGCCCAGAGTAGCCATCCCCTGAGCATCAAAAAGTGTGGTCACAAAATGAGATGTAGGAAAGGAGGAGCAGCAAGGAGAGAAGTGAGAGAAATCTCCTCAGGAGAAGGGCAAGGCATTTTTGAAAGCATTAACTTATGGCATGAAGAAAATTGTTGTTATCCTCCTTTTTAGTTGGAGACATAAGGCTTAGAAAGGTAATGTCTTGTTGAAGAGTTTTCAAATATTAGTGATGTTCGGAGTAAAACCTGGGCCTGCTTTTTCCCAGGTCACACCATTATCCCCAGATCAAGGTGAAGGGCAAAGAATGCTTGTTGTGGAGTTAGGACTCTTGCTTCTTTTATTCAGAACTAAAGTAGCATCAGTTTCCTGAAATAATAATCACTGGATGTGTTCCTTGGACACTTATCTTCGAATCCAGTTTACAGAGCTGAACATGTTACCGAAACTGGAACAGAAATTTAAAAAAAATGCTGGGTTTATTATGAGCAGTTACTCTACAAGTACCTGAGACACTTAGTCAAACTGGCCCCTTTTAGAACAGCTTTTTGCCAGGATTCCTGTCATATAAGTGCCAAGGGAATATGAGTGTTTGAGAAGCTGAGTCTGCACTACACTGAGGAGACAGACTGCCATCAGGGCAAGCTCTCTAAAGGAAAATTGCTCTCTTAAAGATGGTGCCTAATGATTTTCCCATCCTGGAACCCTTCTGAAGAGTTGATGGGTAGAAAAAAAAATAGATATTATAATTTCATCACTTATATGTACTTTAATTTGTGCTTAGAAACTCTTGCTCACCTTCAGTTTCTCACTGCTCCTCTCTTCTTTAGTGCTTTCAACAACATTCTCAGTAACATAGGTCATGTGTTCCTGGGTTTCCTATTCCTTCTGATAGTCTTGCGCCGGGACATTCTCCATCGGAGAGCTCTGGAAGCCAAAGATATCTTTGCCATGGTGAGAAGAGGTGGGAGCTAAGAACGGTGATGGTTCTGGACAGGAACTGCAGTGGGGAGGGACATCTGGTTAAAGGCTGTGATGATGAATTATGGCCTGCATAAGGTATGAAAGTTTAACCTTCTTTGTGGCTATGCCAGTGACTGTTGTTCTATCCCTCACACTTTCTCCTTTTTCAGGAGTATGGGATTCCCAAACATTTTGGTCTCTTCTATGCTATGGGCATCGCATTGATCATGGAAGGAGTTCTCAGTGCTTGTTACCATGTCTGCCCTAATTACTCCAACTTCCAATTCGGTAATTAAAATTTACAGCCACGTAAGGAAAATAAAAGATAGTGTGGGGATGATATCCAGAGATGATAAAGATGAGGATTAGGAGGACCAATAGAAAGCTTGCCACACATAGTGGAGAGTGAAGTTAGAGTAGAGAAGGGTCTACTATAAAAGAGACATGTGGGGCCGGCGAGGTGGCGCTAGAGGTAAGGTGTCTGCCTTGCAAGCGCTAGCCAAGGAAGGACCACGGTTTGATCCCCCGGCGTCCCATATGGTCCCCCCAAGCCAGGGGCAATTTCTGAGTGCTTAGCCAGAAGTAACCCCTGAGCATCAAATGGGTGTGGCCCCCCAAAACAAAACAAAACAAAAAGTGACATGCATGGCACCCTTTATCAACAGTGTGCCTTTATTAACAGCAAACCACAGTGTGAAAAAAGGAAAGAGAGAAAGAGGTTGGGAGGGAGAGAGAGAACCAAAACGCCTGCTCCAGAGGCAAACAAGGCAGGGTGGGTGGTAGGGAAGAGGGCATCAGGGAGGGTGAAAGAGAAACTGTTGATGTTGGTGGCAGGAAATGCATTCCGATGAAGGCCTTTATATATTGTGTGACTGTAACTCAATCATGAATAACTTTATCTGAGAAAAAAAAAACTGTAGTATGAACAACTTTGTAACCAGGGTGTTTAGATAAAAAACTATTTACATTACTACATGGATTTGAGTTATAGGAGTCTTAGCCTTGGATATCTCCCAAATGCCGAGGTCATGCTTGCCAGAATGTAAGCATGATCTAAGAGCACCTCTCCTCACTCGACATGATTTCCGCATGGAGCACATCTTTGTGTTTTCTTTCTGATAATTTTTTACTCTAGAAAATGCTCAAAGTGAATGTTGATCCCCTGGCTAGATCTAAAAGTGGTTAATGAAATAAATAGCAAGAGCTCAGTCAATCTACCATCAAACATCTGGAAATTAACCCTGGTATAAATTTGCCTAATTTAGCAATCAGACTGCTTTAGGATAAAAATAATAGAAGACTCAACTCAAATTGGATTAAATAATACAGATACTTGGGCCAGAGAGATAGCATGGAGGTAGGGCATTTGCCTTGCATGCAGAAGAACGGTGGTTTGAATACTGGCATCCCAGATGGTCCCCCCGAGCCTGCCAGGAGTAACCCCTCAGCCCTGCCGAGTGTGACCCAACCACCCACCCCCTAAATACGGATACTTACCACTTGAAAATACAGAGGTTTAATGGCTTGTGATTGGTTTCTTAGGTGTCTCTGACTTCTACGATACTTTTGTGATCTGTCTATAGTTTGGTTTTATTTTATTTGGGGGTGTGTGTCACAGGTCCTGTTCTGTAAACTAGGAGCAGTGTTAGAGAGAAAAGGAAGGAAGAAAGGACGTTTGTAGAATCTGTATAAAGACTGGGCCTGCAGAAGTGAACTGAAGTCTGAGCGTGGTTAAGTCTTCACAGCCTGAAAGGATAGGGTCCCAAGACTGACTGACTCAATGCCCGATGGTCACCGCCTCCTCTGTGCCCTCAGATACCTCCTTCATGTATATGATCGCTGGCCTGTGCATGCTGAAGCTCTATCAGACCCGCCATCCCGACATCAATGCTAGTGCCTATGCAGCCTACGCCTCCTTCGCAGTGGTCATCACACTCACCGTCCTAGGAGTGGTACTGCCTTTTTTTCTGCCTGTAGCTCAGTTCTCCAAAAATGTCTGCTTAGGAGGTTTTAGTTGGTTTAATTTTTAAACATCTGGTGAATAGATTGAATTACCAAAAGTTAATCATACTCCTTGGTCTGTCCTTGGAATCTTGTTAATTTAGCTCTATTATTTTTATTTTTTTATAGGGGTCATAGCCAGCTATGATGGGAGGCCCCTAGAACAACTTCTGGCAATGTGGGCCAGAATGAGCTAGCTCCTTATCTCAAGCTAGTTGCTTTTAATAATAGGAACCTGTGAAGCTTCCCCTGGAATTTTTGCTTGTTTGTTTGTTTGTTTGTTTGTTTGGGAGCCACACTCAGTGATGATTACTCTTGGCTCTGCACTCAGAAATTATTCCTGATGGTGCCTAAGGGACACCAGGGACCCAACCCCCATCAGGCAAGGCAAGAGCCATGATATGGACTTTGATTACCCATACATGACAGACAGAGCAGTTTTTGTAAATTTTCTGGGAAAAATCTAAGATGAAGCTAACATCCATTTTTGCTCCTAGGTGTTTGGAAAAAATGACCTGTGGTTCTGGATCATCTTCTCTGCAATCCATATTCTGGCCTCTCTGGCTATCAGCACCCAGATCTACTACATGGGCCGCTTCAAGATAGGTGTGTATCTGTTTCTCTGTACACATTCACTAATGATTTTACCCCCAAGAAAGTAGTCTGCTTATCTCGAATGAAAGGGGGACCGTTCACCAGGAACACACACTCTGAAAATGCCACATGTGGCATAGCATATGCTTCTTCTAAGAGCTTCCCGTCCCCCAGAGACTACAATAAACTAGCACTGATTGTTTCATTTTAACTAAGAAATTAGGTTGGTTAGTCCTTAGAGATGATACATACCTCTTGTTCCAAGTCCCAAATACTTTGCAGTATGCCCCCAGAAAGTGTTTGAAAGTAAGTTTATAGGATCACACCACTATAATGTAATCTTAGTCTATAAGCTGAAAAGGACCATTTCTCTAACCATGCAAAAAGATTATTCAAAGTGAATGCTACTTCATTCGTGAATGCTACTAATTCAGGGACTAAAATTTCTGGGAGATGAATTTCCCAATCTTAGCAGTAGGACCTTGGTGGACCCTAACTAGTGATTACATAAGAACACTGTGTTCTGGGGCCAGAGCAATAGCACAATGGTAGAGCCTTGTATGTTGCTAACCTAGGACAGATCCAAGTTTGATCTCCAGCATATGGTCCCCCGAGACTGTCAGAATCGATTTCTGAGTGCAGAGCCAGGTGTAACCTCTGAGTGCTGCTGGGTATGGCCAAAAAAGCAAAAAACAAAAAACAAAAAAAACAAAAACACTGTTCTACAGGTACAGATTTCAGATCTGCTGGAGATCAAAAATCATACATGGAAGCAGATCTGATTTTAGGGCATTAAGTTTCAGCAGTCATCTTAAAAGCTAAGAAATCAGACTTATAGATGTCAAAAAAAGGCATTAACATAAAGTCCTCACTTAACTTTGTAAATAGGTTTTTAGATACTGCAACCTAAAGAAAAATGCCACATAATAAATCAATTCTACATTGGCTATATATAAACAAAAGTTCTACAAGATAAATACAAGTGTCAAGTTCCTACTATGCACTTATGGATAAAAGGAAAATATCTAGGGGGCCAGAGCACTGGCGCAAGTGGTAGGGCATTTGCCTTGCATGCTAACCTAAGACGAACCACGGTTCGATACCCTGGCATCCCATATGGTCCCCCAAACCAGGAGCGATTTCTGAACGTACAGCCAAGACTAACCCCTGAGCGTCACCAGGTGTGACCCCACAAAAAAAAAAGAAATAAAAAGGAAAAAGTCTAAATAAAAGCAAACTTCTAAACATAAATCCAACATTATTTTCATATTCAATAATCATTTTGTATTTATTTAGAATATGTATTCAATCATCCTGCATATTCCAGTTCAGGGTTTTGGGTGGTGGAAAATGGTAGCTCAAGGCACAAGGAAGAAGCTAATTATGGAGAAGATGCTCTTACTTGGGAGTAAGTATACATACACACATACACACATACAACCACACATACACACACACACACACACAAACTGGGGACACATGAGGAACCCTAATACACACACCTTTAGGCAGTGGGAGGAAGCCAAACACCTAGAGAAAATTTGTATGCCATGGAGTATATGCAAACTCTGGACATTGCTCCTAGGCATTAATTCTTTATTTCCCTCATCAACACCATAACAAAAGATAGAAAGAGAATTAAGTGATATTAGATATATATAAATGAAATTACATTAGCATATATATATAAACAAAGTCAAATCTAATATTTGCAGAGCCCAAGACAAGATCGCAAGTAAAAACCACCTATCAGACATATTAAAATTATGTTAAAATTATAAAGAAAACTAAACATTATTAAATAAGTGGAAGAAGGGCCGGAGAGATAGCATGGAGGTAAGGCATTTGCCTTGCATGCAGAAGGTCAGTGGTTCGAATCCCGGCATCCCATATGGTCCCCTGAGCCTGCGAGAAGCGATTTCTGAGCATAGAGCCAGGAGTAACCTCTGATCACTGCTGGGTGTGACCCACAAAACCAAAAAAAAAAAAAAAAAACTAACAATAATAAGTGGAAGGAAAAATGGAAAGAAGAAAGAAAACTGATAATAACTTGCATTCATTGCCATCTATGAGGTCCAGGTCCAAATGTCGATTTTATTTATTTCCTTGAAAGAACACTCCAGAACATAGCTGTATAAGAGAACTTGTATCAGGTCCTGTCCTCCTTTTCTCTCAATTCTGTGCTAATTTTTTCCTTTTTTGCAGTTAGGGTTCAAATACTAGACCTCACTTGTACGTGACATGGGTTCTACCACTGAGCCACATCCCTAAACCTCTATGATGAATCTTTATGGATCATGTAGTCATATATAATAAACAT
The DNA here is from genome assembly GCF_024139225.1 of Suncus etruscus. Lineage (NCBI taxonomy): Eukaryota > Metazoa > Chordata > Mammalia > Eulipotyphla > Soricidae > Suncus > Suncus etruscus. The sequence continues at coordinate 38,760,688 of NC_064860.1, read as the reverse complement.
CTTGTCCTGTTCTAGGGAGTTTCACCAGTTTCACTGCAAGCATTTTCATCACAAACATTTTCATCAGACATTCGTGCAACATAAAAAATTCTGGTCATAAGGAAATTCTTTTATTAAAGAGAAAAGAATAAAATCTTTTATTCTTTTTTTAAAAAAAGAAAAACAGAACATAGTGAAATATGACTTTTTCAGATGGGCATACATTCATGGTAATACTTGCAATAAATTGAGTTTTCTTTTGCAATAAAAAGAAAAGACATTCCAAGGACATGAGACAGGAAAAATTTAGAACAAAATTTAAAAGAAAAATTATGGCAGTCTTTTACTTTATTACAAATAGTCTAACATAAATATATTTCTCAAAAGTACAAAATATTCTAACACATTTAAAATATATGTAGATTCATGGAAGTACTATGCATAAAAATCTCTTCACTTAGGCTTATATGTGTCTTCCGAGTCCTTCATTCACTTACAATGCTCACTTTGGCTTTAGCACAATAAAAGTCCTTCATTCATTTATAGTATTACACTTTTTTTTCAGTGCTCAGACTTACTGAAAGTATGAAATCCATGAAAACCAGATTACATTTCTACACAGAAGTCTATAAAAAAAACTTTTAGCCTATAATTCTCTTTCAGAGAGAAAATTATATTGAATACCTCTAAAGTTTTATCTATTTTAAGAGAATAGCCCCAATTGTACCCAAGGCTATTAGTGGCCCCTTAGATTGTTCCAGCACCCCCATTGGGAAGGATCATCTACTGAGGTAAATTTTGTGCTAGAAAATGATAAATAAGTTTTTCAAAAAGTTAGTTTCTTATTTTTTCAATGAAAGAGTGAACAGACCAAGGTGCCATCTGCCTTTTGAATACTAGAGAAGGGAAGGGGATCGTGAGGTTCCTAGAGGTGGCAGGGAATTCCAACAAGTAAAAATTCAAATAGAGGGTCTCTACAATAAAGGAATCTCTTGCCTAGGTTTAAGGTCCAAGATCAATTCTACATGGATTTGTGGCATTAAGACTAACTAAAGAATTTGGGGCCAGAGCAGTAGTGCAGGGCATGAGGCACACGCTAGCCTAGGATGGACCATGGGTTCGATCCCTCAGCATTCCATATGGTCCCCCAAGCCAGGGGCGATTTCTGAGCATCACCAGGTGTGGCTGGGAAAAAAAAACTAAATAAAGAACTAAAATGATTTTTTTTTTGCCTGTCTACCCTTCTCCTTTTGGCATGGTGAGGAGATTTACTCTGGACTTTGGCAATCTGCCTCAAAATGCTAGAGAGGATGCATCATTAATTGTATAGAACAATTAGTATAACATTATGTTCATGTCCCCCTCCAGACTCCAAAGGAGGGAACTCAGACCAAATAGACTCAAAAAGAAGTCTAATTTGGGGCATTGTTTTCCTAGGTTCTTCCAGAAAAATAAACTTGGATACAGATACATGTAATGGTGGTGACCATTATATATAGGTGATTTTAATATACTATGTCACCTTTGCACCTTTTATTACTGCAATGGTGATTTATTTATAAGGAGAGATTAATGTATGATGTTATGCCCATGCAATGTTCTACCAGAAGCATATATCCTTTGCAAAATTTGAGCAGAATTTATTCAGAGGCTATCCATAAGACAATGGGCAGGATAGAGAAGAATGAAAGTAGTAGCAGTAATGTGGGGTTAGTATCATCAGAACATTCTTTTATTATCCATCATCCTCCCTTTAAAGGAGGACAAAGAAAGAGTAGTCCTCAGGACCTGAAAGAAAAGGAACTAGAGAGGATGTAAAAAGAGACAGGCAGTTGACAGCCAGACCAAGGCATCCTCCCAGGTAGACAAAAAACTCTGAACTTACTTCCCTTCCTCATTCTTCCCAAAGGGTTTCCCATTGTCCCAATTGACCTAGGGATATAATAAAAACTCTATTTATGCATCTGCACCTTCCCTATACAGACAGATGCAGGACAGAGCAAAGAGCAACCAATGTGTAAGCTATATTAGTGGTACAGAAGATACCACTCATCTCACAAACTGCTGTTGTTTTCTCAAAGCAAAAGCATGCCTCTTTCTCAGGAACTCTTGTTTGCCAAGAAAATAAGGGTGGGCACAGGAAAGCAAAGAGCAGTGAAGCAATGGGACAGAAATGCATGGAGCTACTAGCACAGGTCTGGACTAGCTCTCTCATGAGATGGATCTAGAGGAGGGAGTACAGGACTCACTCCTGTAAGAGGATGGGTTGGTTTTAAAGAACAAGTGATGCAAAAAAGTAGATCTGCAGAGAGAAAGGTAGAATTTACTCAGAGGAATGGTCAGCTTTTGAACATGTGTGACAGAAAGATGTATTCTTTTATATAAGCAAGCATATTTTTATAGTCATAAAAAATTAAGTCTTCTGTTTTGAGAGAAAATAAAATGACTATCGGTTGACCTGTTAGACTATGCTCTTACAACTTTTTTCTTTCCTTTCTTTTCTATTTTCTCTCTGCTTCCTACTGATTCAGATGTGTCTGACAAAGGTAATGTTTAGTAATTCTTTCCAGGTTCTAGATTTTTGCATCAGCACACAACCAGATTTCAAGGTGGAAAGCTTCAGTGGGGGAAGAAGGGGCTGAAAGGATGTACTTACTCCAATCCAACATGAAGGGTACCCTTTCTGATATTGCCAGTCATGCCCCTCTATTAATCCAGTGAATCTTATTCAAATAATTTGAGGTGTAGCCTTGAGCCATAGTATCTGAAATCTAGCTGCAGTTTCACCTGCCTTTGCCCTGCTAAAATGCTTATTCGGAGCAGACCCAAGCCATGCTGTGGCATCCATGGAACTGGTGGCTCACAGGCAGCTCCATTTATAATCCTGACCCTCATGAACACTTTGCTGTCTTAACCTTTAGCAGGATTGTATTTCTTTGAGCCTTTCTTATCTTTTATTCCCTTTTATATCTTACCCTCCTTTGATGATTGTTCCAGTTTACATTTGTGCATTTTGAACACATGGAGATCACAGTGTCTTAGTTCAATTCTTAATGATTTATTAATACAATGAAAAATATGGACTAGAACTTTAGCAGGTTACTATTTAGTTTCTCCTACAACAGGGTTTCCCAAGGAGAAGGGTGGGAAGAGGAGCCATATGGGCCCCTGGAGACCCCTCCCAGAATGATATTCCAAGGAGGGACACAGCAAGAATATCTGGCCAAATTCTAGTAGGTGAGGTCCATAATAAGAAAGCAAGGCCAGAAAAAGGTGATGCACAGAAAATAGTGAGAAACAGCTCTGGAGTGCAGATATTTTATGGTAGATTTGGCAAATAGACTAAACAAATTGGCCAGTCTCCCAAGTTGTTTGTGAGTGCTTGTTCCTTTTGTTTGGGCTTGCATCTCTTCAGTTAGATGCATGCATCACCTCAACAGCATGGTTAACAGGTTCTATTTGTTAAAGCAGACATTTCTTGCATATCTAGTTAGTGCAGTGACATGTTAGCAAGGTGAGGACAGCTCCTTCCTGACTCCCCAGCCTTTAACCATGTGATTGTGTCATCAGCAGATTTGGGGATGTTTCGGCGGGCTGCAAGAGTGTTCTACACAGACTTCGTCCAGCAGTGCAGCCGGCCTCTGTACATGGTATGTGCATGCTCCTGTGGTACTTGGCTTTCTCCCAAATACTACAAACAGCAGGAGGGGCGCGTCAAAGGCAGTAACTCAGGCTCCCCAGATTAAAAGAGCCAGATGGCTCAAATTGGCTGAGGTCCAGCTTGTATGACACTTACTCCCTTTTTGAGATTGAGTACTGGGTCCACACCCGGCATTGCTTAGGGCATATTCATGACTCTGAGCTCAGAGATTACTTCTGGAAGGACTTGGTGGACTATATGTGGTTGATCCAGGGGTGGCCACATGCAAAGCAAGCACCCTACTTGCAGTACTATCTCTCTGGTCCCCCACTTATTCTTCTGGTCATTCTGTAATGATAAGCTGAGGTGTTTCCACTTTAGTACATAGTTCTTGCTAGTATGTAAATAAGAAATGTGTATGCACATTCACATAAATATTCATGAAACTATTAAACAATAACTGCTGTCAGAAAGGATCAAGCCAGGATAACCCTGTGATTAATCATTCAAAGGGATATCATTTTTCACTCTACTGGGGGAAAGTGATGCTATATCAGAACAGCAGACACAGGTCACGACTGCCATGAGCAATCACTTCCACTAGGAACTTACCCTGTTTCCATAAAACATTTATTCAATGTTTATTATATTGTTTAATTTTTTACAATGAACAAGAATTTTTTCAAAACTGTGATTTTGCTTAATGATTAAAAGATACATTAAAAATTATATCTTACGTGCTCGCTTCGGCAGCACATATACTAAAATTGGAACGATACAGAGAAGATTAGCATGGCCCCTGCGCAAGGATGACACGCAAATTCGTGAAGCGTTCCATATTTTTTTGTCATTTTTACTTAATAAAATTAACTGCAGTTTAAAAAAAATTATATCTTACAATCAGATATGTAATCGATGTTTAAATAAAGGAAAAAAGAAAAAATTATATCTTTTTTGTTGTTTTGTTTTGGTTTTTTGATTTTGGGCCACACTCAATGATGCTAAGGAGTTACTCCTGGCTATGCACTCAGAAACAGCTCCTGGCTTGAGGGACCATGTGGGACGCAGGGGATCGAACCAAGGTCCATCCTGGATTAGTTGTGTGAAAGGCAAACACCCTACCACTGCGCTATCAGTCCAGAACCCTATACCTTTTTTTAAAAAACATTTTTTTTAATTTTGGGCAACACCCAGCTGCGCTCAGGGGTTACTCCTGGCAGGCTCGGAGGACCACATGGGATGCCAGAAATCGAACCGGGGTCCGTCCTGTGTTGGCCACATGCAAAGCAAAGGCCTTACGCCTGTGCTGTCTCTCTGGCCCCCAAAATTATACCTTATTGTTTCAGTGTATTATACATTTCTATATCAAGCAGAGGCTTTTGATCCCAGCACTGCCTTAACTCATGAATCAATGATCTCGAGCAGGAATCATACACCCTGGGAGTCACTGGTACCAACCTTCATACAGCCAGAGATCACTCCTGGCAGGACTCAGGGGACTCTCTGGGGGTATCAGGTGTGAAATCCAGGTCAGTTAAGTGTGAGGCAAACACCCTATCCATTGTACTATTGTTCCAATATCAGAAGGATTTTCACATAAAGGAGTATGGTATATTTTGAGCAGGTGATGTAGACACTAAAAATTGAGTTTTTATTTGGAGGTTTTAGCCAGCTTTAGTGGGTGTAAGGGCTTTATCCCCACACACACTTTGATGATAGGAAACCAGGAATCTGGGAGGTCCAAGGGTTCCCTAGGACCAGGGTATTAGGTTGGAAGTCAATTCTCTGCAAATGGAAGCTGCCTTGGAACCCAGAAAGTAGCACAACCCAGAGAGTAGTTCTCAATTACTTAATTCCAGGGAATAGATTTTTTTAGCCACTGAGTAGGCAGGCAATGCAGGCCACCACCTCTACATTGAGAACAATACAAAGGCTGTCACATGCATAGTAACTTTAAACAGGAGGGGCAGGGGCTAGAGGCTAGGGGGCTGTAAAAATCCTGAGTTTTTAACCATACTGTCTTTCACAGGCTGAGACTACACCTGCTTGCAGGTCACTTAGTCCTTGCCACTTAGTCCTTGTACAGGATTTCACTGAGAACCACAGAAGAATGGTTTCATCCAGGCCATTGTTGACATTTTCCTTACAGTAGATTAAGAGAACAGTAGAGTGTATGACTTCTGAGTTGATGTTTCTGTTCTTTCCAGGACAGAATGGTGTTGCTTATCGTGGGGAATCTGGTTAACTGGTCCTTGTAAGTAAACTTAACAAATCACAGATTTTTCCTTATTAATTCCTTTAACGCTGATTCTGTTTTACCTAATCAATGTTGTTGTTGTTTTTTTAACTTGTCTTGTTTTGGGGCCATACCCAGCAGAGCTCAGGACTTACTCTTTCTTGGCTTTGCACTCAGTAATCACTCTGATCAGGGTTCAAGAAACCATTTGGGGTTTGAGGAATTGAACCCAGATCAGGGATGTGCAAGGTAAGTGCCCTGACTATTGTACTATCTCTCAGCATCCTTATTTATCTTTATTTTAAATAAAGGAGAGTACAGTACTCTGATTGTTCTAGAGACCTGAAAGAAAGGTATGCTTTTAGGACTGGGAAATGGCTCAGTGCTAAAGTGACTCTCCAAAGTAGGAGGCCATAAACCTAACCCTTAGTACAGGTTATCAGCACAATTCTGGCAATTCTGCTGTTTGTACCACAGCTCAGCTGTCTGAGATTTCCCAGTACATAAAGAAATTTCTGACTACATCAAAGACAAAATATGTGCAAACACTGCAACACCCCAAGATTCAAGCTCTGCATCCAGGAGTAGAACCCTAGAAAATCACTATAATCAAAGATTGTGCAAGCCCCAAAACTAATGAATGTGAGCTTCAGTGAGAATGTGTGCAAGCAGAACAGTTAGAAGAGTGTGATCCCTTTCAAGCACTGCAGCTGAGATACAAACACCTCAATCTGATATACAGCCTACCCAGTTCACATTTAGGCATGCATGCTCCATTTCTAGTTACCATTAATGGACAGAAAGAAATGGGGAGGAATAAAAGGTATATTTCTTCTTGAAAAGAATAAGCTAGATAAACTAGAAATTTTTATGGGCCAACAGTGGTCTATATTATATAATGGCCTAGATTAAATTCATTGTTAAATAAACAGCAAATGTATTATATCTATGTGAATAAATTAGATCAGTAGATAGGATGATAGATAGGCATAAAGATTTGTCAGTATGAAATAGAGTAATGCTACAGCAGATAGGGCATTTGCCTTGCACCCAACTGACCCAGGTTCAATCCCCAGCACCCTTTATGGTCCCCTGAGACTACCAGGTTGTCACTGTGATCCTTAATAGAAATTGCTCAGAACCAGGAGTAAGCCCTGAGTACCACTGGGTCAGCCCGCCCCCAAAGAAAGCTTGATTTGCTAGTAGTTGCAATGATACAGCATAATTTTTTAAGCTCTTCTAACTATAAGAGCTTAAAATTTTACTTTCCATAAATTATAACTCTCCATAAAAGTTACTTAGTAGGCATTTTCTTTCTTACTAAGAATGTAAGTCTCTGCTATTTCTTTACTCAAATCTCATTCTTCCTAATAGTCCACCTGTGTATTGTTTTTTCTCCTTTTTCTTCATTATGTAGTTTAAAAATAAGAGATTACAATAGAGATGTATTTTTGCCAAATGTAACTATTGTATGCAGTCTGCTATCAACTTTTAAAAAATAAATTAATGTGGTATTAATTGGTTCCTGAAAAACTAAGTTAATGGGATTTCATTCTGAAAAGTGCCCATCTTTGCAAAATTGTCAACAAAACACTAAACTAAACTAAACTAAACAAAAAACTAAAGTTTATTAAGAGAAGGAAAGAAAGGCATATGTGTACAGAAACTAACCTAGTGCTATTCTATAGATCTTTGGGTAATTATGTAAATGTTCTACACTTAATTGCCCATTACAGTAACCTAACCACAAGTGATCACTAATTACTTGTAATATGGCTAATGTAAATGAGAAATTGAATATTTGACTTTAAATTTAATTGCTGTAACTTTAAATACCCATGTGTTACTACCATATTGGACAGTGCAAGCAACCTAACCAGATTATCTAACACACTATAAAACAGTAATAGAACAAACAAATTTGGGGCCAGAGCAGTGGCGCAAGCGGTAGGGCGGTTGCCTTGCATGAGCTGTCCTAGGACGAACCGAGGTTCAATCTCCTGGTGTCCCCTCTGATCCCCCAAGATAGGAGCAATTTCTGAGAGCATAACCAGGAGTAATCCCTGAGGGTCATTGGGTGTGGCCCCCTCAAAAATTTCAAATCTCGAAAGTTCATGAACAAGATTAGAGAAAAAATATATATTCAAATATATGTGTTACTATTTATTAAATACAAAACTTTTTAAAATTAAAAGATGATGAAGCCATATATTAATTTTTGTTATACTACATCAAAACTTTACACAAAACTATGCCAACAACCTAACTAAAATAAACTTCAGTACTATAAATGAATCAAATATTCAGAAAAATTGGTAGTATTTATCAAACCAATTACTGAAACAATTTGACTTTTAGTAGTCTATTCTAATGAATTAATCTTAAATGCTAAAAGGAAAAAGAAGCATTTTCTGCCTAAAGGAATTCACTTCTTATTGCTATCTTCTTACACTAGTCAAATACGAAAGAGGACTAAAAAGTTCCTATTTCAAGCAGAGAACATTATTCCTGGTAATATACACTTATGGTATATACCTTACATGAATATTAATTTAATAAAGTTATGAATGTTTTGTAAATCTTATGATTTTTTAAGGAAACGGGAAAAATAAAAATGCCAATCAATTACAACCCTACATTCCAGACTGCAAAATAATTCCTCCTCCTGCCCACAGTGCCTTCTTTGGACTGATGTATCGGCCCAGGGACTTTGCTTCTTATATGCTGGGCATCTTCATCTGTAACCTGCTGCTCTACCTGGCCTTTTACATCATCATGAAGGTAAGGGGTGGGGTACAAGGAGCCTTGGGCCCTGATCAAAGTAGCGCACATGCGCATCTAAGCAGCCTCTGCTTCTCACCTGCAGCTTCGCAGCTCAGAGAAGGTCCTCCCAATCCCTCTCTTCTGCATCATTGCCACAGCTGTGGTATGGGCCGCCGCCTTGTACTTTTTCTTCCAGAATCTCAGCAGCTGGGAGGTAAGAAGGCAGTTTTCTTTTTCACTTTGGGATATACCAGTGGTGCTTGTACTGAGGAAATCCTGAGATGCCAGGGACTGAACACAGGAGTCCTGCATGCAAAGCATGTGCCTCAGTCTTTTGTACTATCTTTTCAACCCAAGAGGACAGTTTGCTTTTCATAGATGCTCTCTTCCTCATCTTTCCTTTCTAAACTCACTCCCTCTCTCACATGGATGTTTCTTCTGGTCTTATAGTCTCTAACATAGTAGCTTTCTCTAAAAGGCCTGGCTTTAAGACATATGTAAATGTCTAATAAACAGCAGGTTGTTGTCATTCTCTAGGTAGCACTACTGACACTGACAATCTGATCTCCATCCTGTGTTATGTTGTAATACTTCCAATACATGTTTGATGGGTACAAGTACCTTGATAAGTATAGCTTCAACACCTTTCTCACTGTAATCATCATTCATAATTGTATACACAGGTGCATTTATGAATAAGTCCACTTCAGATAGGAAAGCTGATGTCTAGAAAATTAGTGAGAGACCTGAGCCTCAGGAGAAGTTTCAGCTTTCCATAATCTCCACAATCAAGTTTACAGCATGTTATCCCTAAACAAAACTACACCAATTCATTACTCTCCACTCTCTTTTTCCCCTTTCACTCCAAACCCTTAGTCCTAGGCAACTCCTAGTCTCATTAGAGGTTCTATGAATATGCTCATCTGGCTCCTTTTAGTTAGCATAATGTAATGTCTCCTAGGGACCTCTGTGTTATAGTATGTACCAGTACTTCCTTTATTTTTATGACTTTTTTTACTCTATTGCATGGTTCTGTGTTTCATCTGCCTATTCAACATCTGATGCATATTTAGGGTGTTCCTACTTATTTAAATCTTAAGAATATTGCTGTTGTGAACATTCACATGCAAGATTTTGTGAGAAAACTTGTTCTTGGAAGTTAATTTTTTTTAGCCATTTATAGTCACATGTTTCTTGACACTTTTGTCAACACGGAACCAAATATAAGACCATGATCTCTACAGGACATGCCATAAAATGAGTCATTAACATGTTATAGACTGGGCATCTGGGTTTGTGTGCTTCAACTCAGCGGCATTCACAAAATGATAAAATGGCTGAACATATTTTTTAGACCATCTTCCTGTCCTAGTGACATGTGACTATAGCAGTTCTTTTGTGGCTTTCTGGATGCCTGGCCAACAGCTGAAATCTGAGAATGCTTGTCCAGGTCTTATGTCACCTTTCCTCCAGGGAACTCCAGCTGAATCCCGGGAGAAGAACCAAGAGTGTGTCCTGCTCAACTTCTTTGATGACCATGACATCTGGCACTTCCTCTCTGCTACTGCCCTGTTTTTTTCGTTCTTGGTAAGTTTTCAATACTATTTTTATTAATGTATTTCCTCTTTCATCTTATACTTTTCCCTCCCTTTTCCCTCCTCTACACCTTCCTTTTTTATTGTTATTGTTGTGAGGATCCTAATTAAGGGTCAGGCAGCCCCAGAGATGGAAATTAGGGCCTTGCACATATAAGGCATGTGCTCTACCACTTGGACCACATCCCTAGTCAGCTTAATCTCCTTTTGTTTTTCTCTTTAATTTCCCTCTCCAATTCTTCACTATAAGTCAGTGGATAATCTCCATGTTTTTATCATATATTTAATTTAAGAACCATGGTTTGAAAAGTTATTGATAGTTGAGTTTTAGACATATTTTAATACCAATTCCACCACCACTGTCCATTCTTATCACCAGTGCTCCATCATCTACCACTCCCAACCTTCCCCTTCTACCTTGCAGGCACATTAAAGTTCAGTGGTTTCAGCTCAGACCTCATGTTTTCAGTGTTGCTGAGTCTGTGCTTTGTATTTGATAGCTATACTACTCTCATCTTCTTCCTTTCCTTGACTTCTTTTCTTTTCTCTCCTTTTCTTTCCTAAGCTCTGGGGTCAAGGGTAATCTAGGACCCCCCTTTACTACATTACATTTTCCAATACAAATATTTTATATACCACAGATAAGTAAATCACCCTGTTGTTTGTCTTTCTTCTTCTGCTTTACCTCACTTAATATGGTATATTCCAGTTCCAGTTAGGTTGCAGCAAATTGGTTGATTTAGAACTGCATAGTATTCTGTGGTTTATATGTATAACATCTTCATGATCCATTCATCTGTTATCAGATGGTTTCATATTGTACTCATTGCAACAGTGAATAATGGTGTGCATGGTATGCATACATTCTTTTGAGTGGATGTCTTTTTTTTTTTTTTTTTTTTTTTTTGGTTTTTGGGTCACAGCTGGTGGCACTCAGGGGTTACTCCTGGCACTGCACTCAGAAATTGCTCTTGAAAGGTTCGGGGACCATATGGGATGCTGGGGATCAAACCCAGATCTGTCCCAGGTGTCCCAGCCAACTGCATGCTAGGCAAACCTCCCTACCACTCTGCTATCGCTCCAGTCCCTGAGTGAATGACATTAAGTCTTGGAGATAGATAAACAAAAGTGGAAGTGCTGGTCATATGGCAGCTCAATTCTAATTTTGCTGAGGACTCTCCAACTGTTTTCCACATTCTCACCAGAAGTGAATGAGAGTTCCTTTCTCATCACATTTGCAACAGCACAGATTGTTCCTACTATTTTTGATATGTGCCATTCGCACTATGGAGATAATATCTAATTGTTGTCTTGATTTGGATCTCCCTAATTATATGTGAGCTGAGCACTTTTTCATGTGCTTATTGGCAATCTGTCTTCCTCTGAGAAGTATCTATTTCCTCTCCCCATTTTTTGATAAAAATTTAAATTTCTTATGTTTACTTTTGCTAATACTTTGTATATCTAGATATTAAATCTTTATTTGAGATCTCCATTTTTCAAAAACTTGGATTGATCTATTGTTGGGAATGTTGTACAATTAATTTTTAATACTGTATCTTTCAACTTAATCTTGGTTTTCCTTTTCCTTTTTATTTATCAATATTTTAACACATAGAGAAATCAAATAATCTTCTTTAAGTTGCACAGTGTTTAGACTGAATAGTTTATTAAAATTCAAAAGCCTAGAAATTTCCCTAAGAATTATACTTGGCAATTATTAAAATTTCCAAAACATTAGGATTTTCCTTCTTCTGCAGTACTCAGATTCCTCTTCCTCTTCTCTCACTAAGGTTTTTTGCAAATTCCTAAAGCAGCTCAGGATAGCAATCAGGTTTCTGTTCCTTTTAATGCATTTATCTCTCCTACAGTCCTCCCACTTTTTGCCAAACACCTCCCTAGAAGCCATGCATATTTTGATAACAATAGATGATAATTACCATATTTTCATCCTAATTTGTTTTCCAAGTTAAAGTCCTAGTGTCTGTACATGGATTCAATTGACATAACATGACACTGCTAGACCTTCTGAGTTCTTAACACTTGCCAAATTTAAGCAACTTGGTCATGCAAGAATGGAGCAGGGCTACCCCCTTCTGGTCACTTTGGAAAGTTTAACCAATAAAAAATACTATTATAATTTTTGAAAATTCACTTAGGTTGTGCAGCATTCAGGAGTTACCTACTGGCTCTTTGTGCTGAAATCACTCCGGACAATCTCAGGCGACCATATGGGATGCTGGGAATTGAACCCTGGTCAGCCACGTGCAAGGCAAACGCCCTACCACTCCAGTCCCATGAAAAGTCAACTTTTATTAGTCAGAGACCCCAAAAAGTAGAGTTCAAAGTTCTATGTGAAAAGAATGTTACGAGGATAACAAAATGCAGAATGATACATTTCCTCTCTAACAATACTCTGTGCACCCTATCATGTTAAGACAATTCTCATGTCCTACTTTCCTATACCCTGCCTTTCACCTTGTTGCTGTTGTTGTCATTGTTGAGATATCCAGGAGTTTCATACTTATAGTATGTGGAATCCCAACTGCACTGTTGGCAGTTAGCAGCACTCGGTAGGGGTCTATGCTGAGGATTAAACCGCAGTGCAGGAGTTGTAGCACTGAAACACATTCCTGGTCCCATGCTTTATAGTTTTTATTCTTACTACATATTAATACCAAACATACTGTTCTTAGTATATATTACTACTACCAGAGGTTATCAAACTCATTTGATCTAACATTCTTTTTATTTCCAAGAAAAGAACCACTTGATACTCCCCTGAAAATTTATCTTCTTTAAGCAAATGAAAAGAAAGTGCCCACAGCTACTTCTGAGGCTACTACAACCCATCCTAGGTTGTTCCAACACCTTCCAGAAGATCATATCACCCACTTTGGGAAACACTGATCAAATATACTCTTTTTTTATTATAAAATTGTGACTTACATGATTGTTCATAATACAGCTTTTTCAGGCATTTAAGATTTCATAACCAATCTTACCACCAGTGTGACCTTCCAGCCACCTGTGTCCCCTCTTTCCAACCATCATCTATACCTGCCTTCTTAGCAGACACAAGCAAATTTACTTCATATTGCTTAACATACTCTATTTTATTTATGTATTTATTTCATGTCAGCAACTGCTTTCAAGTGGAAGCTTCATGAAGCAAGAAAATTTTGACATTTTAATTCAAAGTATTATCTCCTGAATTTGTATCATATAATAATAAATCCTTGATACATATTTCACTTAGGTATAAATATAAATTTATAACAAAGTATAAATCCAGGGTTGGAGCAATAGTACAGTGGGTAAGGTACTTGCCTTACATGTGTCTAACCCTGGTTTGATAACTGACATCCCATCTGGTCCCCAAGTACCTCCAGGAGTAATTTCTGAGTGCATAGCCAGGAATGACCCAAAACTCCCCCTAAATAAATAAAGTATATATTTCCTTCATGTTCCTGTTAAGAACATAGTGCTGCAGAAAGCAACAGTAAACATGTAAAGGATCAGGGGCAATTATAGTTTTCAATTTATGAGAGCATGAGAGAAAGTGGGAACTTTTTATAATTGCAATCCTTTCATTTCTGTGTATCTCTCTTTTCAGGTGTTGTTAACCCTGGATGATGATCTAGATGTGGCTCGAAGAGATCAGATCCCTGTCTTCTGAGCCCACAACATTAAGATGAGGAGAGAGAAACGATTTAATCTTGATGCTATTTTATAAAAAATAACATAATCGTAAAGCTGCCACTGCCAAATGCCCCACCACCCTATGGACAATCAATTCTGCACTCACACACAGGGAGGAGAGAAGATGGGAGAGAGCCAAGTGTTCACGAAGCTAGACAGAAAGCCATGGACATGGGTAGAGGAAAGTCTCGAAGAATCCAGAAATTCCATCCTCTTCCACTTAAAACTCTAATTTAGGACTGAAAGTTGCATGAAATTAGAGCCCTGGTAGAGTACAGGAGTTAAGGCACTTGCCTTAAGTGCATCATACATACTCTAGTTCAATCCCAAGCACTTATGGTTCCTTGAACACTGCCATGAATCATCCTGAGCACATAACCAGGAATATATTCTCAGTACTAATGGGTATGGCTCTAAAATAAAGTCAACTTACCATCTTTGGACCCATCTCTACCCATATGATATTTGCCAGCAACGCTGCCTTCATGCCTTGGATTACCTCTCTGGTTTGGCACCTTTGTCTACAGCATTTGTTGCTCGATAAGCCACAGAGATCTGGTTCAGACCTACTAGTTCTTTTGGTGGCATCTAAAAATCTGTAGCAGGGTGGCCTCTAGGCCCCATCCAACTGGAACAGATGCTTTTATGACACCGACAAGTCACCTCCTCAGAACTTCTATATGACTCCTCCAGGTTCATGATTCCATTGCAAGAACTCCAGATGGGACTTGATCATACATTCCTCATCACTGATGGCTGTCTCTGGGACTAAGTCCTCGGGCTTACCCAGTCCCCAGAAAATTTATGTCACTGCTATATGTGGACCCACAATTTAGGTGACCTTCCTGGCAAGGCCCTGTCACTCCATATTCCAACTCCAAAGCAGAAGTAGGAGGGCAGGAAGCTCTTCCAGCAGCAGGAAGAGAGAAATGAGCTACTGTGATAAGAAAATCATGAGCTCAGCATCCAGCACACAGGCCTGAAGAACCAGGAATCCTAGAGCAAATTCAGCACAGGCCTAAGTGCTTTTTTTGTATCTCCAATTCAAATAGTTCTGTACTGACCCTGTTTCTTTTTTTGTGCCCACCCACACTGCCTTTGGGAAAGAAATGGGTGTTGGCACTAGAGGTCCTCTATGACGGAAAGGACAACTTGACTGGCATTTAAGCAGAGCAGAGGCTGCAGGCTTTCTGCCTGAAATTCTCTCTCTAAAAGTAAACACAATTTACAGTTCTGCTTCCAGAGAGCACAGCTAACTTTGGCCTGTTTCATGGTTGTACCTGATTCACATTGTCTTCACAGCAACGTGTTGAAAACTTTGTATTTATGTGTCTGCTAGCTCTGTTCCCCATATCGTACCATTTTGAGCAGGCTCACCTAGTATCTAGAATATGCTGTATCAGAATTTATACCTATAACAATGTATGTAAAGATTCATATTGACCTAGGAAAATCTAAGGCACTTTACTTCCACCAGGTCCACTTTTGTCTATAGAGCATAGATCAGACACTTTTTAATAACTCTAATTTTTTCTTTAAAATATTGCATAAAGTTCAAAAGCACATTGTGGACATTTGAGCAATGATCTTAAAATTTTGATTTTAAAATGCAAAGAGACTTTCAGTGAAACAATTTGTGATCTTTATTTCAAAGTGGTCCCCAAATTTGTGGTCTTTTGTCACTCTTTAGTGTTTAAAAGGTATTGAGATGAGTATCACTATGTTCAGTGCTGGACAAACCACAGGGCCTGAGCAGTGCCACATCTTTGGGTTTTTATATTGAACCACCAGCACATTTGGCCAGAAATTGCCGGACTGGACACCTGAACACCTCTTGGAGGCCAAAAAATAAATAAAAATATATTGGCTTTCCCGGGCCATCAGAAGGTCCCCTACCAAGTAGGTCTGTTGGAGTCGATGAATATCTCAGTGGTAGAATACCGGCCTTGCGCAGAGCCACAAGTGTGCCACTCCACTTGCATCCCCCATTTTGCCAAGAGGTATGCAGGTATCACTGCCATTTGGAATCCCTTACAACACAACTATGTATAATCTGCAGAGGACTGCTGAGTGACACCCATATCCCAGTCATCACAACAACAAAAGGGAAAGAAAAGGGAGAGAAGAAATCAACCAATGGTTGTTTGTCTAATCTCTAAAACAAATTTCAGACCTACGTAATATGATGGACTTGATATAAGTTTTTATGTTTTTAATGAGCTAATGGTTCCAAATCCAGAGAGAGAGAGAGAGAGAGAGAGAGAGAGAGAGAGAGAGAGAAGACAGGAAATAGAAACAACAAAGTAAGTCTGTCAAGTTGCCCAGCAAGATACTGTGAATTCACCTGCTTGGCAACTCCTGGCAAATCTGTCCCTGAAAACCAGAAGGGGCCTGAGGATAGGGCTGTGTTCTCAAGTGTGTTCTCAAGTCTGTCCTGTGCTGTGAACTCACATTTAAACTCTGTTGTGTTCTCTGAAGCAGGACTGAAAACCCAGACCACGCCCAATCTTATTATAAATATCAGTTCTAAATGGAATGGATTGTTGCGGATTCTTTTTGCTCATGGTTGTTGGATACAAGTCATTTGACACTATGTGTGGGGTTAGCAGGATTTGGGGTGAATAGCCATTGTTGCTCCTTGCTTCAGACTCCTTTAATTGCCCCACTTTTCATATCACAAGACCTGTGCAACCTTCCTTTGCCTGTGTTCTTGGGCATTGCTCTTTCAGAGAGAAGGGCAGAGCGACTGAAAGTTAAGTTCAAGAGTGTGAATGGAGAAAAACAGTCCTGTGAAGAGGTTCTTGGCAGAGCAAGCACAGGGTAATAGGAGCTGCTTAGCTGGGGTATGACAGCCAGAAAAGTAAGACTGACCCCTTCAATACCTCTGCCTGATGCCTGATAAGCTACCACACCTGTTGGTGCTACATGGTTGAGGGATTAGCCTGGTTTTATTTTAGCAGTAGGAGTCAGTGGAAAACCAGAAACTATTTGGGGAAGGGACTTTCCATGACTGAAAGAGCCAGCTCTTGGCACTGTGAAACTGACCTGCATGCTTGCCAACACCCCCAAAGTGACCTGTGGGGTCAGGAAATCCAGTGTTAGAAAACTCAGTATCCCAAAGTTTTTCAATCTGGGAGATAACCTTCCTGTGAAATTTTGGGGGAGAAAGAATAAACAAAGATAAGACATTTCATGGAAAGAAGTAGGGTCTAGGAAAGATTTCCTTTTTGTTTGTCTGTTTGTTTGGGGGTCATTCCTGGCAGTGTGCTGAGAGTTTACTCCTGGCTCTACTCAGGGGTCACTCCTAGAATCCTAAGGAGATCAAATCCATTTGGCTGCATGCAAGGCAAGTTCTCTATACACTGTACTTTTGCTTCAGCCCAGTATGAAAGATTCTTGCAGTATTTCTATTTGGGGAGGATGTCTTTGTGGTGGTCAGTGGGCCACAGCTGGTTCTGTATTCATCTGGCAGTACTTGGGGTCTTGAACCAATGTCTGGCTGCAAGTGCATGCTAGACAATGGCCTTAACTCTTGTCCTAGTTCTCAGGCCCTGAGCCAGATTTCAGTCCAAACTATGTTCTTCATCTCATAGTTAAGTCTCCAGAACTTTGATCTGCACTTCCCACTTCTCCTTGACAATGAGAGAGGTAGGTAGAATAGGATAGAGGACAGAGATCCTCAGCCCCTACCAGTTGAATCTTAGAGAAGTGGGGAAAGCAAGGGCTGACCCTTTCTTCTGGGCATTAAGAAGCTCCAATTCCCCCATTCTCAGTCCTAGGATACCTGAAGACATTGTGAGGTTTCATCACCCTCATAGATAAGAGCCCATACAGCACAGCAGGTAGGGCATTTGCCTTGCAAGCGGCCGACCCAGGTTTGATCCCCAGCATCCTACATGGTCCCCCTGAGCATGTCAGAAGTGATTTCTGAGCACAGAGCCAGGAGTAATTTCTGGGCGTTGCCAGGTATGGCCCAAAAAAACAAATAGAGATAAGAACACAGACTAATCAAATTTCCAAGCCCAGGGTCCTTCCTGGCTCTCTACTGCCTACAATTCTGCAATTTACTGCCTTGCCCTGATTACAAATTGCTCCTCTGTAGTTGAGCTGGAGCACATGATTTAGATATAGATGTTGAGGATCAATCTCCTATACCTCATTGTTTCCAGAGCATCATGCCTGGAATAGAACCACCACCCCCAGGCCCCTCGCCCAACAGTACCTGAGTGCCACAAAAAAAAAATAAAAAAAATAAAATGAAAAGAAAAGAAAAAGAAAAATTGTTACTCAAACCAGGGCCAAGTGGAAAAAGTAAAGTTACACTTCATTTCTGCCTGGGAATTGCAAAGAAAATACAGATGTTGTCTTGTTGAGTGGACTACCCAGACCAGGGAGTGTTGTGTACAAATTCCTCCCCTCACATTAACCATCCTTTGCCCTAATGCTTTGCAAGTAAAGTTTAGGCTACATGAAAAGGGGTCTACACCAAAATAGATCCCCAAAAAAGGCAGCATGTGAAGATGACTTGGTTTTTAAAATGGCTCTCATGTCCCCTGGTGAATCTAAGAAAAAACATTAGGAGGAAAGATTTGCCTGTACATGAAACAGAGACTTCTTGCTTACCAATTCTGCCTGGTTTTTGGAGTAGCTTGCCATGTTTTTGTTTCTCTTTTTTATTTTTTTGGGGGGGCACTCAGTGATTTCTTCTGGCTCTGCACTCAGAAATTACTCCTGATATGCTTGAAGGACCATATAAAACACTGAGGATCGAACCCAGGACAATCAAGGCCAAGTGCAAGGCAAACACCTTACCCACTGTGCTATCACTCCACTCGCTGTTTTTGTTTGTTCATAGAGGTCCCTTCCACCAGAGTTTAGTCATATACCTCTGAGGCTGGAATGCTCAGGGACCAGGTGCTGGAGTCTATAGGACATATGGTTGTTTATGACTATTAAAGATAAGACATATTTGTGTAACCAAATATTGGGACAGTTTGGGTTGTTTTTTAATAATTAAATTTTTTACTATAGTTCACACAGTATGGTTACAACAATGTTAATAATGTTTATGGCCTTAGTGTACAAAGTTATTGCATCTATTGTGGCTAAAGAGATAGTACGGTAGGTAGTACATTTCCCTTGCAAGTGGCCAATGGTGGATCACTACCCAGGACCTCATATGGTCCCCTCCTCTGAGTTCCCCCTCATATGGTCATCAGTCTCTGAGTGGAGCTAGGATTAAACCCTAAGAGCTCAGCTGGTGTGATTCCCAAACAAACAAAAAGTTATTTCACTCCCATCCATCATCACCTTCAAAGTACTTAAGATCCTTCACTTCAATGTCATGCCACCTCTAATGTAAGACTAAATTTGTTTGTTTTGTTTTGTTTTGCTTTTTGGGCCATACCCGGTGATGCTCAGGGGTTACTCTGGCTATGCATACAGAAATCGCTCCTGGCATGGGGGACCATATGGGACACCGGAGATCGAACCCAGGTTCGTCCTGAGTCAGCCGCATATAAGGAAAATGCCCTACTTATATGCTATAGCTGTGGCCCCATGGGACTAAGTTTTAATATTTCCTCAGTATTAGGGCACCACTGTCAACAAAGTCATCTGTTAAATCTTAGGCCTTAACACATGTTTTAAATAAGCTTGGCCAGAATCCTAATCAGACTTCTACATAGTCTTTAAAAACCAGAGAAATGAAGTTTTCATGTAGGTGGGACTCTTCTGCAAAAAGAGACTTCAATTCATTGTAAGTGGGTGAAGAACTTCAAGACTATGCCTCTAAGAATTTCATAATCTCACTAAATGACAGACACAAAAATGTTCAAATGATTTTCAGCAGTTTTTTGTCCCCAGATTTGAAGTTCTAGGTCATTGACACACATGCTATCTCCTCACAACCAATTTTTTGTTTTGTTTTGTTTTTGTACCACCATGGTTCTGTTCAGGGTTTACTCCTGGTAGGTTCAGGAGACGATATGAGACCCAGATGTGGAACCCAGGTTGGCTGTAGCAAGTCCTCTACCCACAATACTATCCCTCCCAATCAAATTCTTAAAAAGCATGTTTGATTTTTAGAAAATACCTCTTTGAGCTTCTTCCCATTTCTGCCACAAATGAAAAGAAACAAAGGCCATAACTCAATGGTGCTAGCATTTTAGTGGTGAGGAGGATATTGCATAGGCTGATTTCTAGACATGTGTTATTTGGAGGAAACAGATTCATTGATAAAGCTCCAGCTATGTTTGAGAATTCCAAATTGACTTTTTGGTGCTATAGCAGTGAATAATGAGATTAAGAGAGCATGAAGGGGAAGAAAAGGAGATAAAACAAGAATTTAAAATGTAGGGTCTCAGGATAGCTTAGTGGTAAAAAGAAAATAAAGAAAGGAAAGGAAGAGAAGAAAGAAAGAAAGAAAGAAAGAAAGAAAGAAAGAAAGAAAGAAAGAAAGAAAGAAAGAAAGAAAGAAAGAAAGAAAGAAAGAAAGAAAGAAAGAAAGAAAGAAAGAAAGAAAGAAAGAAAGAAAGAAAGAAAGAGAAAGAAAGAAAGGAAGGAAGGAAAGGAAGATAGGAAGAAAAGAAAGGAAAGGAACATGAAGGAAAGAAAGAAGGAAAGAAGGAAAGGAAAATAGGAAGGAAGAAGAAAAGAAAGGAGGGAAGAAAGAAAGGGAGAAAGGAAAGAAGGAAGAGAAAAAGGGAGGTGGAAGGAAGAAAGAGGGGAAGGAAAGAAAGAAGGGACAAATGAACAAATGAAGAAAGAAGAATTGGAAGGCCAAGTGTTAATCAAAGATCAGTTTCAAGCAGCGGTATTTCCTGATGAAATATTTAAGAAAAATCCTGAAGAAAACCAAAAAGGAAAGAATCAGATAAGGTTTAAGCCTGAACCACCCATGTTAAAATTTAATGTGGCAAATGGATGAATAGAATGTAATGAGAAAACAGTTTCTTCTTTAGCTCATACAAGTTAAGGAGAAAGTCAAAAGGAAAAGAAGTTGTTAAACTTCTAGAGAGCTCACGTACATTATGGACAGATCTCATAAAATGCCTTGTAGTTAGAAATCTGGGGTAAGGTATTGCATTAGTGGGGCAGCAATGGGAGAAATGACTTTCTGTTTTTGTTTCGGTATGGAGGGCTGATGTTCAAGGCTTACTCCTGACTTGACTGAGAACTTAAGAAGTATGACTCAGCAAGAGAGCGTTGTGAGACCCTGCCTGACTTCTGCACCAGGAAATTCATAACAAATTATTTTGCAAAATTCATAGGATTGACATCTTTTATATTAACCTGAGCCACAAAGGAGCTCCCTCCCTGTGCTTTAGAAAAGCTGAACTTTACCTTTATGGAAAGCAATATGGAGATTCCTCCAAAAACTGAAAATCGAGCTCCCAGCTATACCACTCCTAGGAATATACCCTAGGAACACAAAAATACAATACAAAAATCCCTTCCTTACACCTATATTCATTGCAGCACTATTTACCATAGCAAGACTCTGGAAACAGCCAAGATACCCTTCAACAGATGAATGACTAAAGAAACTGTGGCACATATACACAATGGAATATTATGCAGCTGTCAGGAAAGATAAAGTCATGAAATTTTCCTATACATGGATGTACATGGAATTTATTATGCTGAGTGAAATAAGTCAGAGAGAGAGAGAGAGAAAGACACAGAATGGTCTCACTCATCTATGGGTTTTAAGAAAAATGAAAGACATTCTTGCAATAATAACTTTCAGACACAAAAGAGAAAAGAGCTGGAAGTTACAGCTTACCTCATGAAGCTCACCATAAACAGGGATAAATTTAGTTAGAGAAATAACTACGTTTTGAACTAATATCCTAATATCCTAATAATGAGAATGTACAAGGGAAATAGAAAGCCTGTCTAGAGTACAGGCGGGGGTTGGGTGGGGAGGAGGGAGAATTGGGACATTGGTGATGGGAATGTTACACTGGTGATGGGTGGTGTTCTTTACATGACTGAAACCCAAACACAATCATGTATGTAATAAAGTTGTTTAAAAAAATTAAAAAAAAAGAAAAGCTGAACTTTGGTTCAGTTGGGTTTGCTAAACTAAAGCAGGATAGACTTGAGAATGACTCTTGCTTCCACTGCTAAGACCAGTTTTTTTATTACAAATTCAAAGATTACACTTGACAAAACAACTCTAAGTCCAAAGATTCACTTTAAGTTAAAATATATGTAGCAGGGCCAGAGAGATAGCACAGCAGTAGGGCTTGCCTTGCAAGCAGCTGATCAAGGAAAGATGGTTGTTCAAATCCCGGCATCCCGTATGGTCCCCAGAGCCTACCAGAAGTGATTTTTGAGTGCAGAGCCAGGATTAACACCTGAGCACCAGAAGTGTGACCCAAAAGCAAAACAAAATAAAATATGTAGCATAAAGTGTCTAGTTTCTACTAGTTCAGAAGCAAAATTAGCAATAGACCATCTGGAAATCAAGGAGTTTCGTATATGTGTGTATCAATTTTATTTTTCTAAAAAATATTTAGAGAGCTGGAGATAATACTGGAGAGATTCTACAACAGGAAAGGTATTTATCTTGCACACAGCTGACCTGGGTACAATCCCAGACATCCCATATGGCCCCCGATCACAACCAGGTGTGATTCCTTTGGTATAGATCCAGGAGTAACCACAAGTGTAGAATCAATAGTAATTAAGCCCTGTGCACTATGAATGTGATCCCCCAAACAAGCAAAAACTATTTAGGGACTTCAGAAACTATTAAGTATGAAATTATCATCCAAAGCTGCTTTCAAAATTTATCTCAACTACCCCAAATAGGGCCAAAGCAACAACTCCCATCAATAACTTAATCAGCTTTATTCTTAGAGTAGGCCTCACTTCCCCTCACAGGAGGGAATTTCTTTCTCTTAAAGGCAAGGAATATCCTGCATTGAACTAGGAATTAGGAATGCATCATTCTTCACTTAGGGTACATTTGTAATGATGATAAAGGAATTCTAAGTCTGCCCCAAAATAAGACAAAGAAAGACAGTCTGAAACACTGATAGATTTGCCAATTTTATTCTACATTAAGTTACTCCACTATAAATAATGTGAATGTTAACAATTACCACTCAGAATATACCAAAAAAAATGATTTAACCTAATTGAATTATGAGTTCCCAGAAAACATCCCTAAAGCAGGACATTCTCCCGCACTACAATTTGGCTATAGCCTTTTTCCAAACCACAGATCTGACTGTGATTAAGCAATGTAAGAAAACACTACCCAAGCCAAACCTGCACAGCACAAACCCCATTAAAAGCTAGATCTTATTAATCTTCTCCAGAATCTATAGTTTATTTGGTTGTGTGAAACGTTAAGTGGAATATCAATTTACCTGACTTTATGTAAGCCACAGATTATCATTTTCTCCCATATTATTCAGGAAGAAAAGGTCAAATGAGCTGCTGATGTTGTCCAGCCAAAATATATCCTAATGGAACCCTGCATTACATCTCTTCTATGCAGAAGAGATGGAAAATAAATGCTATTTAAAACTTAAAAATGAGTTTGCCACATGTGAAAACATTTTCCAGTATAAACCCTTATTTATCTTTCACAACAACCCTGTGAGGTAGACTGGAGAGATAATGAACTAACAAATAAACTAAAATTTAGCAAAGAAATTATGACTCTTGTTCAAAGGCATGTAGTGGGAAATTGAAACCAGGAATAAAAAAGTACCATGGCCTTTCCTTTTTTTTTTTTTTTTTTTTGGAAGAATGACAGTAAAAATAGCTTTAAGATGTTGTTGACTCAGTAAGTGTATCAGAGGACCAGAACAATAGTGCAGTGGGTAGGGTATTTCCATTGTATGAGACCAACCTAGGTTTGATCCCCAGCATTGGTTCTTTGAGTCTGCCAGGAATAAACCTTGAGAGCAGACCCATGAATAAGCCCCCTGTCAAGGCCTGCTTGGTCCAACACTAAGGGAATACACAGGTCCCTGAGGAAGGTGGATGCAGGAGTAGGCAAATGGGAAATAGAGGCCACACACCCAGAAGTGAAGGTGAATTTGAGTCCATTTATTGAAAATTACAGCTGGGTATTTAAGCAAGATTTTTGCAAGTCATATTTTTGTGGTATTTAAAAAATCTGCATCTGTTCTATTTTGTTTATTTTAGATGATTTTATTGTTACCTATGTGAATTACAAGTCTTTCACAGTTTTATATATATATACATATATATATAAATATATATATATATATTTTTGTTTTTGGGTCACACCCGGAAGCGCTCAGGGGTTACTCCTGGCTATGCTCAGAAATCAACCCGGGCAGGCACGGGGAACCATATGGGATGCCGGGATTCGAATCACCATCCTTCTGCATGAAAGGCAAACGTCTTACCTCCATGCTATCTCTCCGGTCCCTTTCATAGTTATATTTAAGGTTCATAGAGACAGTGAATTAGGGCCATTTCCACTACAAGTGCTGTCCTCCCTCTTCCCTTGTTCCCAGCATGCATCCTATACCGCTGCCCTTTGCCCCCTGGACTGCTAGTATAACAGATCCCTTTTGTGTATAGCTTGTTGTAGATTGGGTATCTTGATTCTGTTGTCGTTGACTTTGGGTTTGGTATTTAGGTCTGATCAGTTTTTATTTCCACTCAATGTTCATGCAACTGATTGCTCTGCGGAGTTAAACATTATGCTTCCTTGCTAACAAAAACCTATATAACTGTCAGTACATTCTGCTTAATCTATGAACTTATTTACAATAGACAATTTGCAGGCCTTTTACTTTTAGGGCTTCAACAAATCATACTTCCTAAATATCCTCAAGTCTACTAAAAGACAGGCTTTATTTAAGGGGGCAAGGTCTAACTGAAAAGACAAGTCAATTAAAGGGGAAAAGAGAGGTCTCTGTTTGGAGCAAATATTTTCTTGGGAAAAGCTTTCTTAATGGTCCTTTGTTACTTCCAGGCCAAACCTTGGATGTTAAAAGATTAGCAAGTCACCAGAAGTCCCTATACATTAGATATGTCCCCAAACAAACATTCCTTTCATCTGAGAGGACAGGGTGGTTAGCAGAACAAGGCACAGGATGTTCTATCAATAACTGACTTCACTGTTAGTTATTTGTTTTAATATGTTTCTCTTGATGTTAAGTTTTCCAGGTAAAGAGATATTAAGTCAAGGCCCCATTTGCCTGTGCTAATTCTTTCATCTGGAGGTAAATGCTCAAATATATACATACTTAGCAATAGCAGAAGGCCACAATGAGATCAGCCTGAATCAGACTAGTTGGGATGTGTGTAGTGCTGCTCATTTTCTTCTCAACAACTTTTTAACTCTGTATCTCTTATTTTATGTAATAAAATAAAATAAACAGCAACATTCCTAGCATTCTCATTTGTATTCCAAATTCACTTGTAGCCCAGGTCAGATCACTATTCTAATTTTTCTCAAGTTTGTCTGTTTGGGAATTTTTCATGCTGTGTGTACTCCTCCTTTGTCTTCTTTTATTCTGTATAGTATCTGTGAGATTCAGGTGAGCATACTGGACTACATGATATATCATGTATCTAGTCTGCTATTGTTGTATGTATGTGGTGTTTCCAATGAAGCTACTGGAAAGAAAGCTGCTATGTAAAGAGTACTTGCCTTGCATGTGGCTGACCCAGGTTCAATCCTTTGTACCCCATATGGTCTCAGAGCCTGACCTAGAATGATCCCTGAGTGCAGAGCCAGGAGAAAGCCCAGAGCACCGCAGGCTGTGTCACAAAAAACAAATAAGACAAACAAAAGCAAATAAATGCTACTATGAACATTCTCATTCATTTTTTTTATTAACAATATAACTCACTTTATTATTTAAAAAATCTTGGTTATATTTTGAAAAATGGTCTTATTTACAAATATAAAAAAGGTTCATGAGAATGTTTAAAGTAGAAACACAAAGATATGCTATGTTAAAAACTTTGCTTTTCCTAAAGGCTACACAAGCAAAAAGTTTTTTATGCAAATATTTTTTTCAGAGCATATACAGAGTATACTATGGAATTGCTGACTTAACAAACACTACTTTTCTTTTACAGATACTGCCAACAATTTTCCTAGGTGATTATACTAGCATCATATGAGAACTTCAATTCTTTCACATATTTTCTTTTTTTTCTCTTTTTTAAATTAATAATTTAATTATTTAAGCACCATGATTACAAACATATTTCTAGTTGGGTTTCAGTTATAGAAAAGAACATCCCCCTTCACCAGTGCAACCTTCCTATCACTAATACATCCATCTATCTCTTCCCCCACACCCTGCCTGTATTTGAGACATATCTTTCACATATTTTAAAATATGACATTTGTCATTTATTTCTGATTTAGCTTTTCTGATGAGAGTGCAATGTATCTCATTGTATTTTACTTTAATTGTAATTATATAATATTTAATAATATAATCTTATAATTACTTGATGAGCACCTTTTCATAGACTTCTTAGTTATCATGTAAAAATTAGTGCAAGTTCTTTGCCAATGTTTAAAAGATTCATGAGTCATTTTCATTTTATAAATACTTATCAGTCTGTAATATAATGAAAAAATTTCTTTTTTTTTTATTATCCCTTGTCATGCCCCACTCCACAACACACAGTGCCAAAGATCCAACTTAGGACTTTACACTTGCAATACAAAGACTATACTGCTGAATATTTTATAGAATGTAACAAGTTTTCCTAAATGTTATGGCTATGATCAGATAGATAATTCCTATGGTTTATTCAGGAATACAAGTACTCAATTTCTGGTCTCTGACTCATTAACCCTCCTAAAAAATTACTGGGGGTCCTAAGGAATTTTGCATATGTGGATTCTATTTATTTACTATTTAGAATTAAAATAGAAAATTTACAAGTATTAATCCATTTATTTTATTTTTAAAATAATTTCTTTAAGCACAATGATTAAAACAAGTTCATAATTGAGTTTCAGCCATAAAATGCACACTCTCCTTCACTAGTACAACTTTCCCACCACCATTGTTCCCCCATTTTCTTCCTTCCCCCACCCCCTGCCTGTCTTCCAGGCAGGCATTGTATTTCTCTCTCTATCATTGTCATGGTAACTGTTAGTGTAGTTATTTCTCTAACTGTACTTTGTGATAGGCTTCTTACATGGCTGTCCTTGCAGCCCTCATCTCTATTTTCTTTGAGTGTTATTATTATACTGTCTTTTATTTTCTTAAATCTCACATACTAGTGAGACTATTCTGTGCTTATCTCTCTCCCTCTGAATTATTTCACTCAACATAATAGTTTCCAAATCCATGCATGCATAAGCAAATTTCATGACTTCAGTTCTTCTAACAGCTGCATAGTATTTCATTGTATAGATGTACCACAATTTCTTTATCCACTCATCTGTTGTTGGGCATCTGGGTTGTTTTCAGTTTCTGGCTATTGTAAATAGTGCTGCTATGAACATAGGAGTGCAGAAATCCATTTTAAGACAAAAATAAACTCATAACCTAAGACAAAGAATGTGCTCAAGACCAAAGATCCCAAGAGGCATTACTGAGATATTAGATATGTTTCCATGTATCTATTTAATATCTATCTTAAGAGAAGATAGATTCTTACATAAGCTTCTGCCTTCACTCAGTACATCAAAAATTGATTTTGAGTGGTCAAAAGGCTAGTGCTGTAGAAATGGAATGATATTTGGGTAACCTTTTAAGATAAATGCAGATATTATTTGATATTCTACCAAAACTCAACAAATGATATATTCCTTAAATATTTTTTTTAGTTTTGGGCCATTCCTGGTGTTGCTTAGGGGTTAGTCCTGGGTTACTATGCACTCAGAAATTACTCCTAGCAGGCTCAGGGGGCCATATGGGATACCAGGGATCAAACCCAGTTGGCCATGTATAAGGCACTCTACCCATTGTTCTATTGCTCTGGCCCCTTCCTTCAAATGTTTTTACAGTGTAGACTTTAAAACCATGTCAGATAACTTACATGATTTATTATGTTACAATCCACTTATCTATCTTGAATTTTTTATTTGTTTTGCTTTTGTTTGGGGGTCATACTTTGTAATGTTTAGGGGTTACTCCTGGCTCTGTGCACAGTAAATCACTCCTGGTGGTACTCAGGGATATATATATATATATATATATATATATATATATATATATATATATAATATGCTGAAAATTAAACCCAGGTCACCCACATGCAAGACAACCACCCTACCTACTGTACAATCACCCTGACCCTATCTTAAATTTTTAATGAATCATTTTTACATATGTGTGATTTTGTACTAGTATGCGCTGTTCACTTGGAAAATATTGGCTAATTGAATTCTGCTAATTTTCCAAAATATTTTTACACATAGTTATTTATTTTACTTTTTTAAAATTACATATCCTTCATAGTTGTATTTCAAGCATATAGTGACAGTGAATTATGGCCATTCCCACTATCAGTGTTGACTTCCTCCACCAAAGTTCCCAGCCTGCCTCCTCCCATACCTCCACCCTTAGCCCACTGGCCTACAAGAATAACAGATCCATTTGAATTTAGACTGTTATAGTTTGGCTCTCTTTATTCTATTGTCATTGACTTTGGCTTGAGTATTTAGTTCTGCCATTTTTCCCCCACCAATGCACCTGAGACCACTTGGCCTATGCGCTCCATCCACTTTTTTGTTGTTATTGATTTTCTCAATTTGTAGAAAAGCACAGAAATATGAGGTAAAACAAAGTAATTCATGTCCCAAAGTTCTATGAAAAAGGTGGGAGTACTCAAAGTTACTTAATTGTATATAATTGTAAAATACAGAGTATTTACTATATAAATAGATATACAGAAAATAGAGGGGCCAGAGCAATAGCACAGCTGTAGGGCATTTGCCTTGCACACAGCCAACACAGGATGGTTCCTGGTTCAATTCCTGGCATCCCATGTGGTCCCCTGAGCCTGCCAAGAGCAATTTCTGAGCACAGAGTCAGGAGTAACCCCTGAGCACCTACAGGTATGGACCAAAAACAGAGAGAGAGAGAGAGAGAGAGAGAGAGAGAGAGAGAGAGAGAGAGAGAGAGAGAGAGAATAGAGAGATGGTGATAAATATAAATAAATACACTATTTCATTGATGTTACCACTTACTACATTGGAGAATTCTATTGGAACTGGAGGGTGCACAGTGATGGATATAATGATGGATTCATTTCAGTCACTTTTGAGAAAATATCTGCCAAGTGTCCAAATCTGAGTAACCTAGATTTTAGTCATCTCTTCAGCTAAAAAAGCATATTCAATAAAAGAGTTACTTTTTCATTCTATATCTGTGGAAATGCCATAGAAACATATACAGATATATCACATATAAGCGCTATCATAAAAAATAACTTTTGACTTCACAGGTTCTGTAAAGTTTCCAAAGAATCACATGGATTTGAATCAGTACTTTCACTGTAAAGAAGTAAAATTTAACTTTTACTTTTATAATTAATTTTATTATAATCTAATTATTATAATATTATTGACATATAGTTAATACCTCACCTCATCACCACCAAAGTGCCCAAGATGATTCAGCAATATTCTTTCCTTATTCCAGTTTAGGAGACTGTGTGTTTTTTGGTTTTTGTTTTCTTTTGTTTTTTGGGTTTTTTGGGGGGGATCACACCCGGCAGCGCTCAGGGGTTACTCCTGGCTCTATGCTCAGAAATTGCTCCTGGCAGGCTCGGGGGACCATACGGGAGTGAGCAAATGCTCAGGAGTTACTTCTGGTTCTGAATCAGAAAAAAACTCCTGGCAGGCTCTGTATTATCTTTCTGGCCCCTTGATTTGTCTTTTTATTTATTTATTTTTACCAAGTTTTAAATGGCACGTGAAATGATCATGGAAGACAATGAAACTATTCACAATGCAAAAGTGCAAAGTTTATTTTCTTAAATAAAATACTATATTCATAGCTATACAAATAATTATTACAACCAATAAAATGTTACATTTACCAATAAAAATTTGTTTGTTTGTTTGTTTTTTGGTTTTTGGGCCACACCCGGCGGTGCTCAGGGGTCACTCCTGGCTGTCTGCTCAGAAATAGCTCCTGGCAGGCACCGGGATTCGAACCAACCACCTTTGGTCCTGGATCGGCTGCTTGCAAGGCAAACGCCGCTGTGCTATCTGTCCGGACTCGTTTTTTAATTTTTTAAAAGCAAAACTAGATGCTAAATTTTATTTTATTTTTATTTATTTATTTTGGTTTTTGGGTCACACCCGGCAGTGCTCAGGAGTTACTCCTGGCTCTATGCTCAGAAATCGCTCCTGGCAGGCACGGGGGACCATATGGGACACCGGGATTTGAACCACGGACCTTCTGCATGAAAGGCAAACGCCTTACCTCCATGCTATCTCTCCGGCCCCTAGATGCTGAATTTTAATTGTTTACATTACTATATGGGTTTTTCTTTGCTATGTTATGCAAAATTGAATGAATTTATTTTAAAATGACAAAATCACTGCCATTTTTTTAAATTAAATCACCTTGAAATATGAGTCAGAGAATTGTTGATATTGAGGTTAGGCCATACAATATTCCAAGACCAATTCCTCCGCCAGTGTTCACTTCCTGTTACCAGTTTCCCCTAGTTACCCTCCAATCCCGCTACTCTGGCTTGACTGACTCTATGACAGACTCCCTCATTCCCCTTCTTGGCCTTGCGACACTGTTACTGAAGATATATCTTACATATCACTTTATTTCCTTTCTATTCCCATTTCTTATCTAGAGCAATCATTTTTTTTTATTTTTATTGTGGTCAAAGAGAATTACAAACCTTTCACAGTAATATTTAAGGCACATAGTGACAATGAATGAGGGGCATTTCCAACACCAGTGTTGTCCTCCCTCCACCCCAGTTCCCAGCATGAATCCCACGTCTCCCTCCTTTACCCCCTGTAATGGTATTGCAACTGTTCCCCACGTGTACAGCTTGTTGTAGATTGGGTATTGATTCTGTCGTCATTGACTTTGGATTTGGTATTCAAGTCAGATCATTTTTTATTTCCACCAAATGAACATACAACTGTCTGGTCTTGATACCATTCATTTTTCTCCCTCAAATTATGAGGCTGATCAAGGTGATTCCAGTAATGTGGTTCTATTAGAAATATACGAAAAGATATGGGAGAAGAAAAGAAAAGGCAAACAAAAAAAAAGAAAATCTAGGAAGAGTATGTCTAGGTGTTATAAATATCTATTTAGAAAAGCAAAGGGAAAAAAGAAGAAAAAGGTAACAAAACAAAAACAAGACAAACAGAAACAAATAACAATAAGGGAGTAGCAACAAAAGTACAAAATGAATAAACCAAAAACCAAAACCATTAGTAGAACAATCATTCTCTTTTTTTTGTTTTAGTTTTTTGTTTTTGGGTCACACCCACTGACCTTCTGCATGCAAGGCAAGCACCTTACCTCCATGCTATCTCTCAGGCCCATCAATCATTCTAACTATTGTTGTCATAGTGGTCCCTTCTCTCTTTCTTAATTGAATAAATAAATGTTTAAATACTCTGATTATAAGGTTGTTGATAATACAGTTGCTTCCCCCCACAGATATAAAGTTATTCATGATTGAGTTTCAGTCATGCAATGTTCAATACCCTTCACCAGTGCACATTTCTCATCACCGATGTCCTTAGTTTCCCTCCTGCCCTTTCCCCTGCCTGCCTAAGGAGCAAACATTCCCCCCACTCTTACTTCCTTTCTCCACTCCACCCCTTTCTAACATTGTGGTTTGCAATATTGTTACTGAGGAGTATCATACCTATCACTTTCTCTCCTTTCAGCACTCAGTTCTTGTCTAAAGTGATGATTTCCAACTATCAATGTCATAATGGTCCCTTCTCTGCCCTAACTCCATTCTCTCCCATTATTGGTGGGAAGCTTTCTACCATAGATTGGCCTTTTTGGACCTCATCTCTATTGTCTCTGAATATAATTACCATAGTATCATTTATTTTTAAAATATTTCCCACAAATTCTATATCTATCCCTCTGCCTCATTCATTTTGCTTGACAATATTCTCCATATCCTCATGGATAAGCAAATTTCATGACTTAATTTTTCCTAATAGCTGCTCAGTATTCCCTTATACAGATGTGCCACAGTTTATTTATCCACTCATCTAAGATCCATCTTAATTCTACTATTTTATATTTCAACAGTGTTAGTTATGAAAAGGAAATCTGACTTGAGGTTATCAAAATAATGTATATGAAGAAAGATTCCAAGAGCATAATAGTATGTCCAGTCCTATGTTTATTTAATCTAAGAGAAGTGAAATATTTTTGTAAGACTCATTTTAAAAACAATTCCCTAAAAAATAAAATCCCTTCTTTTTCTTAACTAAACTCTCACTCATCATTTGAATTTTTTGTGGGTATTTTACTCATACTATGGAGTTCTTGTTGTTTTATAATATCTCACAGATCAGTGTGATCATTCTATGCCTGTCTCTCTCCCTGACTCATTTCACTCAGCTTGATACTCTCCAAATCTATCCATGTATAAGCAAATTTTATAGTATTCCATTGTGTAGATGTACCACGGTTTCTTTATCTGTTGGGTTGTTTATCTGTTGGGTTGTTTCCAAATTCTGGCTATTATGAATAGTGCTACAATGATCATCAGAATTAAAATGGTTTTATTGTGCTACTGCTCCACTTTGCATTCTTTTTTTTTTTTTGAGATATAACAATTTTCACGTTTTCTTTTTATTGAAGCATTTTTAATACATATCATTCACAGTAATATTCCAGGAACATATTAACATTGAATCAGGGGAATACCCATCACCGAATTGTCCTCCCTCCACCTCCGTTCCCATCCTGCCTCCAATATCCTCCACCCTCACCCCAGGGGCTGCTAGAATGAGTAGTCCCCTCTGTGTTTAGTTTATTATTTAGTGATCTTATAACTGTTTGGTCTTGGTATCTCCATTACTTCTCCCTCTAATTGGGAGGTGGGACTAGATAGTTCAAGTTATGTGGTTTTGTTTGAGGAAGAGAAAAGTAATAAAATGGGGTAAAAATCAACTATGCCAACAATTGGCAAAGTCCTTCTAGAGGCTCTCATCCTTGGTTTGAGAGATGAAGTGGAAAAAAGAAGGTGAAACACCATAACAGTTCAAAATGAAGTATCAAATAAGATATCCAGTGAGTCCACTTTGCATTCTTAAATAAAATCCTTTTGGTCATGCTGTTCTATTTTTATATTACTAAATTAAATTTGTTGCCATTTTGTTCAAAATCTTCACATATGGATGAAAGCAATATTACTAGTGGGTAGAGTGCTTGCCTTGTACATACCTGATTTGGGCTTTCCCTGTCATTATATTTTATTTTTCATTTTTGATCACAACTGGCAGCATTAGGGTTACTCCTGGCTCTACACTCAGAAATCACTCCTGCAGGCTCGGGGGACCATATGGGATGCTGGGATTCGAATCACCGTCCTTCTGCATGCAAGGCAAATGCCTTACCTCCATGCTATCTCTCTGGCCCCTGATTATCAAACTTCTAAAGACTCCAAACTCACCTAACATGAATCAATATTTTGCATACAATCATTTTCAAATCCAATTCAGGGTGACTGTTCGTAAGCTCGGTGTGCAAGATTGGAGCATTCTGACAATGCAAGGTACACTCACAGTGACGAAAACACACTTATCTAGCACAACCAGGACATGCCAATGACCCTCAGGTATACATTTTAAGAATGAATATGAAAGTGCCTAAAGAAAATGTATGCAGTGGGGAGAATGTGTTAGTTTCACACAATGACTCCCTAACCAGGAACCCATTATTTCTCAAATCAATGTTATAATGAATGACCTTTTATAGAGACTACGATACATATTGAATATAAGACTAAAAGGTCCGAAGTATATTCTTTGCTTATAAGAAATTCCCTAGTATTGGGGGCCGGAGTGATAGCACAGCGTTAGGGTGTTTGCCTTGCATGCAGAAGGACAGTGGTTCATATCCCGGCATCCCATACGGTCTCCTGAGCCTACTGGGGGAGATTTCTGAGCATAGAGCCAAGAGTAGCCCGAGTGCTGCCAGATATGACCCAAAAATTAACCCCCCCCAAAAAAAGGAAATTCCCCAGTACTATTTGGTGTGACACTAAAATAAATTACCACATCATCAGCTATCCAGGTGAATTCAACATACTGCTTTTAGTTCCTTCACCCCATCCTTAAGGGCTGGAGAGACAGTACAGGGGGTAGGGCGCTTGCCTTGTATACAGCCAACCCAGGTTTGATCTCCCACATCCCAAATGATCCCCTGAGCCAGTCAGGAGTAATTTCAGAGTACAGAGCCAGGAGTAATCCCTGGTCATCACCAGGTGTGTCCCAAAGATGAAAAAAAGAGATTACCTAAAGTTTATGATCTCACCTACCTGTGGTATACAGAATAACAGAATGAGGAAATGTAATGCAGTAAAGGCTCTGGAGATGCCTATATCATCCTTGACCCCAAAGGACAGAAAAGGAAAACAAGGCAGTAAGGAAGATGAGAAAGAGAAATAATGGGGGGGATGTGGGGTTGGGATTTCTATTATACTGTGATGAGGGAGAATGGTATAATAGACATCCAAAGCACACTCAACATTGAAAACATAAAATCTAAGCTGTAACCCAAACTTTGTAAAGTGCCTGTCAAGTGGCAGGCAGGATGTCGGAAATGATGAAGTATGGGAGCCAATGATGCGAGTTAACACTGGTCAGTTGGATTGTTGATATGCCTAAAACTCAACTACCAATAACTTTATAAATCATGGTTCTTTGATGAAATAAAAAATGTTAATAAAATTAAAAAAGAAATTAGGGGGGACCGGTGAGGTGGCACTAGAGGTAAGGTGTCTGCCTTGCAAGCGCTAGCCAAGGAAGGACCGCGGTTCGATCCCCCCGGTGTCCCATATGCTCCCCCCAAGCCAGGGGAGATTTCTGAGCGCTTAGCCAGGAGTAACCCCTGAGCATCAAACGGGTGTGGGCCCCCTCCAAAAAAAGAAATTAGGGGCCAGAGAGATAGCACAGTGGCTAGGCGTTTACCTTGCATGCAGCTGACCCAGGATGGAACTGGGTTTGAATCCCAGCATCCCATATGGCAACCCGAGCCTGCCAGGAGCGATTTCTGAGCACAGAGTCAGGAGTAACCTAAATGTTGCTGGTAGTGATCAAAAGCCAAAAATAAAATAAATTATCTTGAAGTTGGTTTATCACTGCCTTAAATTACAATTTCCTATTGTATCTGTAGGTTATCAAAATTAGCCTAAACAAAATGTTTTGAAGCACTAAAACTTTATATATAATATATATAATATAATATATATATTATATAATATAATATATATATATAACTTTATATATAATATAATATATATTATATAATATAATATATATATAATATAAATATATATATTGTACTTTACAGGTATTCTTGTACAAATTCCTTTATAACTTGAATATCCCATTAAATGTCATGCTACTGAGGCCTGACCAAGTTGGTGAGAAAAGATCTAATATAACTATGAAAGGTAAAACTTTTTCCATTGTTCTGTTTATCTCCTCCATATTAAATACTCAAGAAGCACTTAAATACCATAACATCGCTCTATAATAGTCAAATCTGAAATTATAATTTTTCTTTTTACAGTAATAAGAAAGGCATAGTTTGCTGAAATCATTGCAGTTTTTACTAATTACTTTGAAGTTGACTTTGATTAGGATCACCATACCCCCAGAAACCGTATACTAATGTATGTACTATTTTCTGACATTTTGGCAAAGTGTAAAGACTACTGAACTATAAAACTCAGTATGTGTGCTCAGTCTTTTTTGGGGGGAGTGCGCAAATGCTCAGGAGTTACTTCTGGTTCTGAATCAGAAAAAAACTCCTGGCAGGCTCTGTATTATCTTTCTGGCCCCTTGATTTGTCTTTTTATTTATTTATTTTTACCAAGTTTTAAATGGCACGTGAAATGATCATGGAAGACAATGAAACTATTCACAATGCAAAAGTGCAAAGTTTATTTTCTTAAATAAAATACTATATTCATAGCTATACAAATAATTATTACAACCAATAAAATGTTACATTTACCAATAAAAATTTCAAAACTTTAAACAAGAGCATGGTTCAGAATATTCACACCCTAATACAATGCATTTGTAAAAAGATGTCAAAATAAACAGGACCTATTCTTATTTACAATTGTAGGACAATCCTGATCTTATTTATACATATCTGCTCTGGATTTCATTACAAAAAAATTAGTTCCCATTAGAATTATAAACCAGGTGATTTACAGTAATAGGACACTGTGCACAGCTGACATTGCTGGCATAAGTATAGATACAAATATTACATATGAAAACACTACAGTTGTTTTAAATCGGTGGCTTCCTTACAATAAGCTCTTCATTCAGTGGATCTTTAAGTTGGTAAATAATGCTGTTTTCCCACCTATTTTACATAAATGAATATATCTCTCTATACATATATGTATATATGTATAAATACATATATATGGCCTGGTGAAAAGGAAAGCAAGTCTTTTCTTCACAGTAATAACTGCAGCATTTTAAAAAACACTGTCTGGTCCCTTCTTGAAAAATCAATAGTTAAACTCTCCTTAAATGTTAACAATATAGTCAAGTTCAGTGCCCCAATGGGCTCACAGATGAAAAATGATTTTAAGACTCAGGGGACAGGGAAACAGATTGAGAAGAGTTGTAGGGATTGAGATGAACTAAATGTCAAGTTCGTATGACTTATTATAGCTAAACACGTAACGGAGCCCCAAAAAGTAATGATCATCTTTTAAAAAAAAAAAGTGGTAAATTACAAAGGAGAGCTGTCTTCTGACTTGTAAAATCTTAGTAGCTGATTATGCAGCCATCTGAAATAACATTCACTTAGATATTACGTTTAATATTTTTAAACCTATTGGCTCATGTCTGTGAAGCATCTGAACTTTTCTTCTGTGACAGAAAAATATTATAGTTGAGTTTGTGCAAATCTAGAAATAAGGACATTTAATGACCCCCACATACAAACTCTGAGATAAAAAGAAGTTTTGCTTCTAACTAGTAAGTTTTTTATACAAGATCAGCATTAAAGATGGCTCAGAGAATGGTAAGGCAATAGTGAGAAACATTAGCTGTACTTGTCTTCCAGGTGTTGGATTACATAGCATGTACCATCCTAGCTGGTCTTTTGATATAACAGACAGGGTGAGTAATTATGTCCCAATGGCTGGTCTTAGGACCAGAGGCACAGTTTTGGGTAAAGTGCAGTACTAGGGTCGAGGCATGTGGGTAGAACTGAAGTTCTGTGTCCAAGAAGGTCCTCAATAGTTCTTATTAGTGCATCTTAAAGTCTCAATCTAAACCACAGACTCTGAAAAGACAAAACACTCTGGGATTCACATGGGAAGTGTAGAATGCAGAGATTTTCAATAGGTTAAGATAGAAATAAACAAAGCAAAACTTCTTTCTATTGTACTCTAGGGAAAGAAATGGCAGCATTCAACCAAAAAAGTGTCTTTAGAAAAAAGTGTCCTTCTAATTTGCCTTTGATTTACATATGGGCATAATAAAATTCTCACTCACAGATTAACTTCACACTAATTTATCTGGCTATGACTTTTGCCCTCTGAGCACACACACACAGCCATAGGAGATGATCCCCCCCAAAAATAACATATAGACAACAGAACTAAATAACTTCTAGGTTCCCAAGGATTTCAATTCACAATCACCTTAAGGACTACTTTTGCCCTTTCTTCATTCATTCACGGGGGAAAAACTAAGTTCATTAAAATCAGGAACAAAGGCTGGGCTGTATTTCATTGGTAGAGGACATGCCTTACATTTTTGATCCTTGTTTGAAGAAAAAAATGGACTGGACTTATCTTGTCAGATAGCAAAGGGATGGGCTCATTCTTGGCATGCAGAGAGCCCTGGGCGCACTCCCTGACTCTATCAGGCTTCCCAAGTACCAACAAATGAAGCCTCAAGGCATGAGAACCACTGTGAGCCCCCCTTCAAACAAAAAATGGAGCTGTATGGCACATTAAGAATTTCAAATCAATTTGGAACTAGTTTCAAAAAATTCTTGTTACACCTTAATCGAATAGGACATACAGTGGTTTCCCAAGTCAGGAACTGGGAGTGATTTTTGGAGTGTAACCCACTACCACACACTGATGGTAGGTCCAGTAAGTATTTCAAGGCAAAGGAGGCCAACTTCCTAGTTGCCTATTTGGAGAGACAGCTGAATGTGAGTGCTGAGTTATCAAAAAATGATAATCCTAAGAACATGCATATATTCCTAAATCCTTACCCTTTTTCAATCTTTTAAAAAATTTTACAAATTAAAATTCATTTCCACATTTTTAAGAGGATACATTCTAGCCTCTCCTGTGAAATAGCTAATGTTAGAAGACAAGGGCGATGGGGCCGGGCGGTGGCGCTAGAGGTAAGGTGCCTGCCTTGCCAGCGCTAGCCTAGGACGGACCGCGGTTCGATCCCCCGGTGTCCCATATGGTCCCCCAAGCCAGGAGCGACTTCTGAGCGCATAGCCAGGAGTAACCCCTGAGCGTCACTGGGTGTGGCCCCCCCCCCCAAAAAAAAAGAAGACAAGGGCGAGGCAAATGAATTATCTTTAAAATTCCTAAATAATCTTGCATTAAAAAAAGGGTCATTAGGGGCTGGATCAATAGCACAGCAGTAGGGCAATTGCCTTGCACTTGGCTGAGGCATCCCATCTGGTCCCTCAAGCCAGGAGCGATTTCTGAGCAAATAGCCAGGTGTAACCCCTGAGCATCACCGGGTGTGCCCCCCCCAAAGGGTCATTATAATGTTGATCCTCATTGTCGTTTACCCTATGAATAAAAATTGCCATAAAGGTTTATTTTTTCTTTGTGTCTTTCCACACTTCTGATTCATTAAGTTTTATAAGTAAAGCATGATCACTGTGTAATTCTCACTCCTTAGAAAAACGCTGCCAACACTTAAAGGGCCTACATTAAAAATTAAAATAAATTTGTGGAAGTGGCACAAAATACTTCCCCCAAACAACCTGCACATGCCAACTGAAAAAACATCTATTTCTTTATCCATAATTGTCACTTAACATTTTTATATATGATGGACCAGCAAAATGGCTCAAAGGGCTAGGGAGCTGGTTCATTCCCTAGTACATGGTCTCTTCAGCTCAGAGGCAGGAGATGCCCATCCAGGGATGTGTGGTCCAAAAATAAAAAAAATTATACACAATGAGAAATAATGTTTTTCATTTCATTAGAAGCTACTGTGTTCAGGGCCGGAGCAATAGCACCAGCTGTAAGGCATTTGCCTTGCACGTGGCCAACACAGGAAGGACCCCGATTGGAATCCCAGCATCCCATATGGTCCCCCGAGCTTGCCAGGAGTGACTTCTGAGCACAGAGCCAGGAGTAACCCGAGCGCCACCATATGTGACCCAAAATCAAATCAAAACCAAACCAAACAAAAAGAAGTTACTGTGTTACCTGTTAAGGAATTATTCAGTTTCTGGAACAGAATGTGATCAAAAGCATTAAAAGGGGCCTGGGAATACATAAGTTTACGGTGAGAATTATTAGGTTTGATCCTCAATCGCAGGGGTTGAAAGGAACATCAAAAAGAGAAATGAAAACGAGAAACTCATGTCTGACTCAGACTTACGTTTATGCCTATCCATAAATTATCAAAACTATTGGGGGGGGGCGTAGTGATAGCACAGCTGTAGGGCGTTTGCCTTGTACGTGGCTGCCCAGGACAGACCTGGGGTTCAATCCCCGGTGTCCCATATGGTCCTCCAAGTCAGAAGTGATTTCTGAGCGCATAGCCAGGAGTAACCCCTGAGCATCACTGATGTGGCCCAAATACCAAAAAAATTATTTTTGGAAATTATTTTACTTTTTATAATCATATATTAGCAAGAAAAACATTAAATTTATCATAATCAAGTGACTTTTCTGCTTCCTCTGCCAAAAATTGTATTCATATTGATAAATATTAAATATAAATTCCCACCCAAATCATATACTTAATTATCAAAAAGTTACTACTGCTAAATCTTAATTTATGTGAATATTCACCTAAATAATCATATCTCTGAACATTTTCAGATTTGAGTACACAATAAAATGATCTTTAATTCATATTACAGATGATAATTAGAACTATATGTAAGCCAAAGCTTTATTTGCAGATCGCCACTTTTTTCCTTAGCCCATTAAGTTTTTTATGTGGTAAAGACACATGTGGGATAAAATGTAATAATATTCTTGTGATGAAAGTTGTAAGAAACACAGATGCTATCTCTGAACAGAGCTGAGAAGAAGATATCATCAATACAATAAAATAAATATCTGACAGGAATAATTTTTGAAGCCTTTCCATTGTACTGTTTAAATTGAACTACTTTCCCTTAGTCTGTCACTTCGTTACAATTATATCTAATAGCCCACAGTTCTTCAGAATTCAATATGTGTATATGTGCACAAGTGCGTTCATGTGAGAGGCAGAGTAGGAGGGGGACTCCACAATAGAGAAGAGAAAGGGACAGAAAGTGAACTAAAACAAACACACTGAACCAATGAACACATTAACTTAACACATTGAGAACTGTCCTGGAAATTGTCACCAATTGAACCTTTCAAGTACAATGGAAAACTTGAAATATTAAAACTTAACATTTAGATTAAAAACCAATAAAAAAAATCTCAAAAAAAAACCCTCACTTTTCCCAATTAAAAGTTTTAACATATTTATCTGTTGTCTTGCTTAAGTGATTTATTCATAAAGTTTTCTATTCATCTCATGAACATTTTGAAGAAGATATTTATTTATTTTTTTACAATATTCACATCCCTAAATCCCCTGCTTTAGTCAGTGACAGGAAGGAATAATAGTGAAGTTTGGTAAGAACAGTTGAAGAGGCACATACGACCCATTTTCTGGGCCTTTAGAAGAGGTATTTGTTGGAGTTAACTGCTCTGAACAAACCTTATTAGAGGGTCTTTTAATTAGACCTTAATAAATAAAATGTTGACCCTTGAGCTTACTTCCATAACAGAGCAGACGAAACAATTTATATCTCTCCCACTACATTTTATTTTGGACAGAATATAACAACAAAAAGAATGGGTTTAATACTCAGATATATAATCATCTTCCTGTTTTGAACTTTTTGTTGCTCTGTTTCTAAAATTTAGTAAATGAATTCAGGTCTCAATTTCCCACTTTAGATGGCAAGCCTATGTCTGAAGGACCAGTTTATACTTGAAAATTTGTATCTGTGTACTAATGCACTCACACACATGGATATAAATATAAGAACACTATTTGAAGCACCATTTCATTTCTAGCATAAGAAAAAAAATCAACAAGTGTATCATCTTATTATAATTTTATAATTAAGCATAATAATGTAGTATAAAATGGCATTAAAATATAAATATCATTTAATGAAATAAAATAAAATTGAGTCAGTTGATGAAAATACCAAAATACCAGATTCTGCTCAGAAATATTTTAAAAGGCTCAAATAAAGTCATTTTTAATTATTACACAAGTATAAGGGATTTACTTCAAGATCAAATAAAGAGAAGAGTGAATAGCAAGACAAAAGTCAATTAATGAAACTATTTTTAACTGAACACATGCAAAAACCTCCACAATACAACTGCCTTTATCCTTAGGGACAGATGCCAAATACAAGAGCAAAGTCAAGAGTGACCGTTCAGCTTTCTGTTTTTAAGGCTAACTCTTCAAGAAGATTTTCACTTTAAAGGATCTTGGCACACTGAAAAGTAACCTGGATCTCTAATTTGAAGAACAAGACATGAAATTAAGATAATCTATTAATTATTAAAGTTAATAGAAAATTCTCTACCTAAATCAAAGTTTGGAATAAAAGCTGATTAAACTACTCATTTATTTCCTGCCTGCTTGACTTTACTCATGGGAGTTCAATTCAATATTAATTTAATACTTTCCATAAGTGAAAAAATGTTATACGCATTGGCATTAGCCATTACTTGATTATCAGCCAATGTGTTACAGCAAGCTGTATTTTTGGACAGCAACTCAACTATCTACTTCACAAATTATGAACAATCAAGTTTAAAACCTAGTTTCCTTCCTATTCACCAGCATACACCATGATACTCTCTCCCAAGTTTAAAATGATTAAAATTCAGGGAATATAATATTACAAAGTCAAACTTGAAAATGAAAACAAAATTTTAAGCACACCATACAGTAACCAATGAAGGGTAATTTCTTCTGACAACCCATTAGAGTTCCATAATCTCTGACAAGGTTTCCCTACCTTCAGAAGGTAACTGAAAATTGATTACATAGACAACAGACATACACACACACACTCTCTCTCCTACATATGTGTGTGCAAATGCACAAAAATGCACTGGTAATATCACCCATTATATTTATGTTTAGTCTATCGGTATTTAAACAGCTGAACTGCAATCGTGACCTAAAATATGGCTTATGTTGTGGGCAGGTCTGTTTGAGGACTGCTTGGAAGAGTCAGAAGCAGAAGAGTTTGCTATTGTAAGCAAAGGTGACATTGCTGAGCCATCAGGAAGAGCTGTAGCTATTTCTGGAAATAAAGATGTCATGTTAAAATTAGATAAGTGAGAGTTGGTCATGTGCATTGGTGGCATGTCAGGGAGAAGAGGAAAGCTTGGTTGAGCAAAACCAACAGGTCTTGGAGGAGATAAAATTGAACCAAACCTGTTATTTAAACTTCCACTGTTTACCTTCTCAGTGCTAGGATTTGAGAACATTTGGTTTGAAAAATAGGGGATTGAAATATCATTGGACAGTGTAGGATGAGCAGGGGAGTATGGGGGGTAGAAAGAAGGTAAAGAATTTTGGGGGTCTACAGGGATGAGAGCTGGAGTTCGAGTGGCACTAGACTGAGTAACCTGTGGAATGAAAGAAGTATTAGCATTGATTGGTGGATTCATGCCGCCCTCAGGAATAAAAGGAAAACCAAAATTTTGTGACAGTGTATGCTGGTCAGGAGCTGAGTTTTCATTAGGGACTTGTGGGCTATCAGGCATGAAACGAACAATACTTCCTCTCTTCTCAGTGGTAGGCTGCTGACGTCCAAGAATCATACTACCACTAGTAGACAGAGGAAGATGAGGAAGACTAGGATCAAAGACATTAGTATGTCTTTGGTTTCCAGAACGACTCCTTTCAGGTTGGCGAATTTTGGAAGCACTGCTATCTTGCAAGGGATGCCTTGATCGCTGGGGAACCGAAGAATTAGTCTGGCGTACAGGGGGACCTTGATCAGCATTTCCGTGAGACACAGAAGGGTGAGGCAGAGCTGGCCTTGCAATGCCATGCATGTTGGTTGTGACTGGAGGGTTCATTAGGCCCTTTGTCCCATGACTGTCAGTAATTCTCATGGGATTGGATTTCTGTACAGAAACATTGGGACTTGTGTTCCGACCTTGAATATCTCCTGATGAAGAGGGACTCGAAAAAGGAATATTCAAAGTGCTGTTTCTGGTGTTCATTGCACCTAGGGACATGTCACAACTTTCCCTAGTCTGACTCTCACTTTCTCTTCTAATATGGACACTTTCATGAGATGAGGGACAATTATATTCAATTGCAGAGGATGGGCCACACTGCGTATTCCTTTGGTGTTCTGAGAGTGACCTCTGGCTCCCAATGACTTGATCACCAAGGTGTGGTGCAAGTAAACTCTGCATGAAACTTTGGTGACATGTATTTTCACTGTCCCTTGTGGGGAGAGCGTTTCCAGTTGGTATGCTCTGAACAGAGGGATAAGGTAATCTCTTTTGACGATCGATTGGCGGTGGGCCAGGGTTTTGACTAATTCGAAAAGCCTGAGATTGCATACTCCTCAACGATGACACAGGATTGACTATTTCATTGTTTCTTGAAGATTGAACATCAAAATTACTTGGAGGCTGCTGACTGACTCCACCTGCTTTAAATGTCTGACAATCAGAGAGGCGGATGTCTGTGGGAACAGTGTGGTCCACACGTCCCTGCATATTATGAATGGTCAAACTCTTATTTCTAGGAACATCAAGATAGCTTCTCATTTCAAGCTGCTCTGAAACTCTGGCTCCCTGAATCGATATGCCCATTCTCTGCTCTGAATTAGAAGATGTCTTTCCAATAAGTGCCTCAGCAGAGTAGCTTGAAACTCTATTTCTCTCTGGCCGGTGTGGAGTGCAG
Organism: Suncus etruscus; assembly: GCF_024139225.1. Lineage (NCBI taxonomy): Eukaryota > Metazoa > Chordata > Mammalia > Eulipotyphla > Soricidae > Suncus > Suncus etruscus. The sequence continues at coordinate 38,716,415 of NC_064860.1, read as the reverse complement.
GACATATCTGAAGGCCTAGTCACAATACTTGATTGGGATACCATTTGCTGCTCTAAGCCTCTAGAAGTTAAAAGTCTCTGCATTGGGTTATGGCCAGAAATGTGTTCAGAGGAAACCCCTGAACCTTGCTGCCTGCTTCCAACTTCCTGCTGCTGGTGCATAATATCTTGATTAAGATGATTTTGGGGGTGGTTATGGTGGCTACGGCTAGCTGAAGGGTTTTCACAAGTCTTCTCAGGTTGGGAACTTCCAAAGTGTTGCTGCAGCTGCTGCTGCAGCTGCTGATGGTGTGGATGGGGCTGGCCACTCTTGGGTCGAGGCTGGTCGGTACCATGGTGCTTTGGTTGTAAGGGATGCTGCGAGGTTGGTGTACCCTGAACAAGATTCCTTTTCTTTTGCATCTGAACCTCCTGTTGCAGAGTTCTCTGTTGGTGGACATTATGGGGTTGAGAGTGGACAGAGCTCTCCGTGTGAGATACGTGATGTTGCAACTGATATAAGTGATGCCTCTCTCTTAACTGCCCTGCTTGTTGCTGCTGCTTTAAGTAGAGATGGTTACTGTGAAGGTGAGCTGGAACATGTTGTTGCAGGGCTTGTAGATGTTGACTGCTCTGATTCTGCTGCTGCTCAGCAACTGAAGGCTGGGAACCGCACTGCACTTCAGTTTGCCTCAATGTAGAGGCCACAAAGCTGTTACTAGGTGGAAATAATCGTGTAAGGCCATCTCCATGGGCTGGGTTGCTAACAGGCACAGTGGAGTTTGAAGAATTTGGAGGGATCTGTGGAACCATCATTTGTGTTTGATCAGAAATACTGTCTGAAGGTTGGTTCATCAGGGTCATACTTTCAAGACTGAGGGGAGCTGGCTGACAATGCTTTTGTCGTTTAGCTGAAGACAGTAAAAGGTCATCTTGGACAGCACGCTTAGCAGAGTCTTTACGGCTTTCATGACTAGGCTTTAGGAGTGGCTCCTGCATCTGTGAATTCGATATGGTGCCAGACATGGTGGTGACCTGTTCTTGGGAATATTCTGTCATCAGAGAGGAACCTGAGGCCTGACTACCATAGGAGTTAGAAGAAACAGTCAGATTAACAGTTGCTGGACTGGCTGTTTGCTCTGAAGTTTGGGATAAACCAGCACAGCTGACAAGGGGATGGCTGATACTGCTCTGATGAATAAGATTATTTACGCTTAAACTGGTGATGCTTGGTGGCTGAGAAACTGAGCCCTGTAAAGAGGCATTTGATGTTTTAATTCCTACTGAACAACTTGGTTTCTCAAGGGGTCTCTCCACAGCTGCTTCCATTGAGTCCTGGGAATTAAATTCATTTGTTGTCACTTCTGCCTGTGTTGAGCCATTATCTTTAGAGATTTGTGCTTTGAAAGACTGCTCTTCCTCTAAAGATGTAGCTTCAGAAGGCTTTGTAGTAACTGCTCTTATATCAGCTTGAATGCCAGACCTTCCCTTCTCGAGGTTCTCCTGGTCAAAAATAGCTCGTGCTGCAAGAGCAACAATATCTGTTTGTTCTACGAAGGTACAGCTGTCACATGTGTTAGTTGTTGCACTGCTGGTCACATCATCTCTCACAGTTTCAGGAAGCATGGATGCAACTGAGAAGCTCCGGCTACTGCCAGAGCTGGTTGACATGGGAGAATCAGCTTGTCTACTGGTGAGCAAAGAGCCATTAATAATCTCCTGATCAGGGAGGCAGGAATGATGCTGTCCTGGATCCCTTTCATCACTGGTCATCAATAATAGCTCCTCCTGTTTGGGATGTAAATCAACACTAGAATCGACTATTTTAGAACTTTCTGAAGAAAATTCAGGATGATCCACCTGAACTGATAACGAAGATTTCTGAGGGTCTTTTTCTTTAGCAAGACCAGAAAGCAGTGCAGTTAAACCCTGCCCCTTCAATAGACTTGTGGTTTGCATTGTATCTGATGAATCTTGCTCAGTTCTGCAAGGTTCAGCAATAATTTCTACCTCAGAAACACAATCAGAACTTGTCTTGCTTGTGGTAGATGACAAGCCAGGAACCTGAGGAACCAAAATGCAGGGGTCACTTGGAGATGGATTCAGCATGTTGGCTGAAGAGCAGGATTTGGCAGCATCTGACAATGTTGAACCAGTTGGTTGCTTATCCTGAGAGGTCTCTTGTAAAATGGTATCTGAGTCTTTGGGTTTAGTTGGGGCTGATGCAAAAGGTTCGCTTGTCATAGACTTCTGGGAGGATAAACTAAAGTCTTCTGCTGGCTTGGATCTGGATACAGCCTCAGGTATCACTGATTCAGAATGTAGAACACCCAAAGAGTGTGACTCAGAAACATTTGTGCTATTTGCCTGTGACGCAGAAACAGGTGGCAATACAACAGGCAGGCTTTCCAGCAGTCCATCGCTACTGCATGGTGGCTCTGCTGAGCCTTCAGTGGTAGGGCAGTCTAACTTACCCACTTCTTTGACCGAATTCAGGGGACATGCTGGCTTGCAGGGGGTTAACTGTTTCTTGGCACCTGGCTTCTTATTCAACCTTTTGGACTTCATGTTAGACAAAGAAGCCACAGTATTCACCGAAGGGGGAGTTACTAGGTGACAATTACTGGGTAGTGTGGCTGAATTATCAGTTGTCATTATAGGAGATGCTACAGTAGTTAATGTACCACAGTTAGCTGGGGTGGCTTGACTATTTGCAGCAGTTTGAGGGTTGGCAGGCTGACTAATAGATAACTGTACACAACTTTGCCCAGCCATCTGTGATATGCTTTGATTGAGGCTGGCTAAAGCCCCAAATGTATTCAGGGCAACATTGGTATTTGGATCTTCGCTGGTGGTGGGTTGAATGATTTGCATAGGGGTTTGATTTGTAGTTCCTGCTGAAGATATCACAGGCTGCAGAGCAAAGAGCTGTCCATTTAAAGAAATGGTTTGAGGCTGCTGTTGGTTTGACATGGTAACAGAATAAGTTGGTGTTGAATTAGATGTTGATAAGGATGAAGGTCTTGGTAATATGTGAACAAGATGCTTTCCTCCAAAAGTCTGTGGGGTTGAAACATTTTGCACTGAATTATTAGATCCTATTATAGCACTAGCTCCATTGACAGGGAGTCGAACAGAACCAGTTGGTGGTGCAGATAGGAGTGGCAAAGGATTCTGATTAGCTGCCTGTATTATTACTATCTGTTGACCCACTGTTTGGTTAGGAACTTCTGCCCTCATCACTGTTGGGCATGGGGTGGTGCTGGGTGGCTGAAGAATAATAACATTTTGATTTGCTGTAGCTGCATTAACGGCTGGTCCAACTGGCTGGGCCATCTGAATCACCTGCATTGCTGAATTCAATGGAAGGATATTTTTTGGTGGCTGAGATTTAACTTGTGGCTGGGCAATTAGTGGCTGCTGCACTGGTAAAGATGGACACGAAGGCAAGGTTACAACTACCTGCTCAACTGTCCGTGCATTTGCTGGAAAGGAAGTGTTCAAGTTGATTCCTGTAGTCATGTGTCGACTATGGTTGCTTGTGGCGAGGCAAGTGCCAGACTCATTTAATACTGGTGTCACAACAGTAGATGGAGTCTGGCTTAAGGGCTGAATAGTGTTTCCTGCCAGTTGCAAAGTAGTCCAAGTTGTCTGTGTGTTGCCAGCTGAGGAAATTCGGGTAAGGCTATTAATGTTTTTCAAATCTGAAGTGCTAACTGCTGAAGAAGGCAAAGAACAAGTGAGAGACCAACCACTGTCCAAAGAAGTTGCAGAAAGAGTGCTTGCAGGACTGGTGGTCTTCTCTCCTGCAAGGGTAGATGGTGCAACGACTGCAGTAATACTTGTGGAGTCTCCACCCTTGTTAATGCTTGCTGAAAAAGACTCGCCTGCAGATCTCGGGGGCTGGGAACAGGCTGTGGTAGTGACTGAAACAACAAAGGTGGTTTGAAAATCATTTCTGAGATCTTGTGTGGTCATTGAGGACTTATTTCCATGGGACACTGTAGTGGCAACTTCAGAGGAGCAGGAGCTAGAGGGGATGCTAGTGGCACAGGGGGCTGTCTTTTTTAATAATCTCAGGCTAGCTTGCCCGTTCTTATTTTCAGAAGAATTTTCATCATTTGGACATGTTGGTAAAGAATGATGTTGGTGAGTCTCAGGCCCAGCAGGGACGGTGATTAGTGAGCCACTGGTGGCACCAAGCATACTCAATTCACTTTCAGAGGTGGAAATGTCGAGAATATTTTGAGCAGAAATGGTGGCAGGAAGACAAAGAGGAACAGGCTGGTTGGCAGCCAATGCAGAAACTGTGGTTTGATGCCATGGCTTGTTTTCGGAAGGGTAAACTCCAGAAATAGACACAGGAGTCACAAGATTGCAAGTCCTCTGGACTGGTACCACATTGGCAGTTTGCTTTTGTAAATTATGACCAACATTAAAGGTTATCCCCTGAACAGCTGTCCCCTGACTGTTTCCACCAGGCTGACTCCCGTTGGAATAAACGATGATATTTTTTTGAACTTGGTCACTGGGAATAACAACAGAAACCTTTGAGTTTTTAAGATTTCCTTTCCAGTGGATTGTGGGGTCATCAT
>NC_064860.1:38594342-38706842 GCF_024139225.1 Suncus etruscus | reverse complement strand
AGGGACTACAAAGGAAAAATAAGTCAAGTAAGGAGGAGCTGAAGTCACTTTGAGGTAAAGACTTAATATCTGAATCCCCTAAAATATTCATAATGGAATCCTAATATAAATGTACTTAGTAGGGGTGGCTCTGGGAGGTAATAAGAGAATGAGGGTGGATCCTCCTGAATGAGATTAGTGTCCTTACAGAAAAAGACCCAAGAGAAATGATGATTCTATCACCAGAGGTACAACTAGGAAGAGAGACTACATTAGGATCCAAGGTAATGGGCCCCTTGATATTCTTCCAGCCTCCAGAACTGTAAGAAAGATCTGTTGTTTATCCAAATTCTAGATTAGCACAACATACTTTGTAGGAGCTAAAGATTCAACACCCAGCACCATATGGTTTCCCAAGTACTCCTAAAGTGACCACTGGATCCCTTGCACAGATCTAGAAGTAGCTCCTGAGCACCTCCAGGAGTAACCCTCAAAAAGCAACAAATAAATTGCCCAATCCACAGTATTTTTGTTATAACAGCACAAACTAAGACACTCTGTAATAATCTGTAATAATAATTTTTTGTTTTGTTTTGCTTTTTGTTTTGTTTTGTTTTGGGGTCAAACCTGGCAGTGCTCAAGGCCTACTCCTGGCTCTACACTCAAAAATTACTCCTGGCAGGCTCGGGTTTGAATTCTGGCATCCCATATGGTCCCCCCGAGCCTGAGCTGAGTAACCCCTGAGCGCTGCCAGGTGTAACCCAAAAACCAAAAAAAAAACGGGGGGTAGGTAAGATGACCCCCTAATTTTCCTGTTAAAATATAGAGTTTGGGCTATATTTGCCATATAAAACTACCTCTCTTTTAATGCATACCATATAGAATTTAAAAAACGTAAGAGAAAAAGAGTAGAACCCTCTAAGGTTAATAGTCTATGTTAAATAAAGCTAGACTTTGGAATGCCAACAATCATTTTACATTTGTCATTTGTAGTGGTGACTGTGATTTTTTTTACATGATTTTTTAATTGTGATCTACATTGAGAGAAGGGAGAGGGGGCTCTTCCAAGAGCAGATGGCAGTGATTGATAGAACAGCTAGAGGGAGACAGAGTGCCTCCTCTGTGTCCCATAAAGGCTGAACAAAGGACTGAGCACTGGAAAGCCACATATCAGTGATGAGAGCTGATGGGTGGATGGGATGCAGCATTCAGTAACTCAGCTCCTCTGTGTGCCCTGAAAGATTAATCAGGACAAGCAAAGGACTGAGTGATGATGCCTGGCTGCTGGATGGGATGCAGTGGTAAGACGGGCGGATCACTCGTCCTGAAGCTGGAGTAAGTTTCAGCATGCTGTATGGCATGGCATATAAGACGACCCCAACTTTTAAGAAGTTTTTCATGGGTTAAAAAGTCATCTTATAAGCAAGAAAATACAGTAACTTCTACTAATTCATGAGATTGACCATTACTCCTTTCCTCAACCAAGCCCCTGGAACAGGGGTCCTCAAACTTTTTAAACAGGGGGCCAGTTCACTGTCTCTCAGATCATTGGAGGGTCTGACTATAGTAAAAACAAAACTTATGAACGAATTCTTATGCACACTGCATATATCTTATTTTGCAATGAAGAAACAAAACAGATACAAATACAATATGTGGCCCGCGGGCCATAGTTTGAGGACCACTGCCCTGGAATAATGCAGCTAGGCTCAAACTACTCTTTGTCCAACCTCCCTCATTCCAGGTTTGGTGAAGACTCTGGAAAATAAAAATTCACAAACTACTGTCCAACAAAAAATAGAAAAATACTGATTTTTTTTAGTTCTACAACAGTAGATTATGACCTAATAATTCAAGAATTGGGGCCACCAAAAACAGGCCACCAGTCCTGTTCAAAAAGGCATCAAGTAGTAGAAATCAAAACGTAAAACTCAACTCTGCTGCCCATATTAAACATCTCTTAATTTTTCACCTTTTTTCTTGTTTTGGTTTTTTGGCCACACCTGGCTGTGTTCAGGGCTTATTCCTAGCTCAGGAATCACTGCTGGTGCTCAGAAATCAAAACAGTGGTCCTCAAACTATGGCCCGCGGGCCACATATTGTATTTGTATCTGTTTTGTTTCTTCATTGCAAAATAAGATATATGCAGTGTGCATAAGAATTCGCTCATAAGTTTTGTTTTTACTATAGTCAGACCCTCCAATGGTCTGAGGGACAGTGAACTGGCCCCCTGTTTAAAAAGTTTGAGGACCCCTGTTCCAGGGGCTTGGTTGAGGAAAGGAGTAATGGTCAATCTCATGAATTAGTAGAAGTTACTGTATTTTCTTCCCCTGTTTAAAAAGTTTGAGGACCCCTGAATCCAAGCTGACTGCATGGTTGGCAAATGTGCCCTACCCTGAGTACTATCTATCCAACATATTTTAGCTTTAAAGGTAAAATAGAGGCTTTAAAAGAAAGGTTGTGGGGCCAGAGAGATAGCACAGCGGCATTTGCCTTGCAAGCAGCCGATCCAGGACCTAAGGTGGTTGGTTTGAATCCCTGAGCCTGCCAGGAGCGACTTCTGAGCATAGAGCCAGGAGTAACTCCTGAGCGTGGCCAGGTGTGGCCCAAAAACCAAAATAAATAAATAAATAAATAAGAAAAAGAAAGGTTGGCTAAACAACAACCCTACAAATAAAGGTAAATTTAGAAAACTCAGATACTAGAAATAGCCACAGATAATTAAACAAGCTATCAGCACATGACTTGGATGTAGGACGCTTGGTTTCAATCTCTGGCAAGGCATAATCCCCCTAGTACACTAAATGCAAGTCTGGAACCCCTGTAACCTCAACACAATGTGCAATTTCTGGTGTATAGTCAAGTGTGTGCTCAAACAATGAAAGCATGAGATCCCCAGAAAATGCCAGAACTTAAAAGGTGTGTCAGCGCTGTACTGAGTGGAGAGCAGCACCTGAGCATGCACCAGTAAAAAAAATAACTACAAATGCAGGTACAGCTATAGTTATATCATATAACAAAGAAATCTTACTAAAAAGACAATGCAACGGCTGATTTTATACTTAGTTTATAGGCATCAAATAACACAACTATCAATAGAAAAAAGGATATTGAAAGTAATAGAATAATAGTAATGGTCTTTAACAGCCACTTAACAACCATGGACATATCAACTAACAGAGAATAAATAAGAAAATAATAGCCTTCCATTAGTAACTAGAACACATGGGCTTCACAGATGTTTACAGACTATCTAATCCCTAAACAGCAGAATTTATAATTTTTTCAACTATGTATAAAATGTCCTCAAGAGAGGGACAATGTAATTGTACATGGATTCTGTTTTATTTATCTTAACGTTCTTTGGCTGAAAGTTCAAAGTTAAGATATCAGCAAGGGGACTTCTGAGAATTATGTTATGGCTGATTGTCCTTCCACTGTAACTTTACCTTGTCCTCTTTCTTTGCATCTTTTGTTCTCATAATTCAAAATAAAAAACAAACAACAACAACAAAACAAAACAAAACAAAAAAAATGTCCTCAAGAATAAATCACATGTTGAAATACAAAAGTACCAATAAATTATAAAAGGAAAGCTACAAATGGATGTATGTGTTGAGACAAACCAGTGAATGCAATTCTGGATCTGAGTGATAAAAATTTTCACTTAATAGAAGTGGTAACTTCACAGGAGAAAAACAAAAACACTAACAAACATAAGTTGGTGAAAATTTTAATTTTTTAATTCAGTTTAGTTTTTGGGTTTTTTTTTTTTTTTTGGAGGGGTGGAGGCTATACCTGGAGATTATCAGGTCTTACTCAGGCTCTATACTCAGGCAGTGCTTGGGGGCGGAGGGGCAGGGCATTTGGCAGAAAAAATTTTAAATGTCTCAGAGATATAATACCACATTTATATATGGAGGTGCTCATGATTCAACATCTAAAAGTAATAAAATATCTGAAAGCACACAGTACATTGGATCACATAATAAACCTGTGATCATACTAGAAGTGTTGAAAAAATTAAAATAAGGTATATAAAAATTTAAGTAAACGGGGGTAGGAAAGAGTACAGTGGGTAGGATATTTGCCTTGCACACAGCTAACCCTGGATTTGATTCCCTACATCCGCATGGTTCCCCTAGCACTGACAAGAGTTATTTCTGAGTGCAAAAAAAGTAGGAGTAACCTCTAAGCATTGCTGAGTGTGGCCCAAAAACAAAACAAAAACAAATTTAAGCAAAACAAAAAACTATGATTAGCTCAAAACTTCACAAATGCCAGAAAAAATACTCAAGAGTACAGAAAAAATAAGTAATTTATCTATTCATCAGTAATAAATGAAATATGAAGGTACTTCTTACCTGTTTCAGTGCAGGGGAACATGGGATCAGCTCTCCTATTCTGTTTATCCCAGCATTGATTTTCTTCTTTCTATGTCTCTCCACTAGACAGGGAGGAAAATCCATTTATCAAACTTCATATCATTACCCTCTCCCTGAGCAAAGATATTTTAGGTAAATAAGTTATTTTAGAAAATTCTGGCAGAGGGAAGTCATAGCCAGTAATTCTCAGGGCTTTTCCTGGGTCTGGAACCCAGGTAGACCATATACCACATACCACATAACACATATATACCATATACCACAGAAGCACCTTACACACTTTACTATCTTTCCCACACTTCCCACCTTTAACAGTAACTACCAAAACAACTACAGTGAGATTCCCAAGAATGTCAAGGTTAAACTAGTATTAAGGAAAATGATATTAAAATACGTTTTTTGGGGGGCACACCCAGAGGCGCTCCAAGGCTTTGTGGTCAGAAGTCCCTCCTGGCAGGCTCGGGGGACCATATAGAATGCCAGGATTCGAACCACCATCTGTTTGATTCAATTGTGTGCAAGGGAAACATCTTACCACTGTGCTATATCTCTCCAGCCCCTAAAATACTTTTACTAGCATTTAAAAGGATATGATTATAATTAAATATAGATTATGAGAAATGGATTACAATAGAACATTACCCTAGGCTATTCTATTACAAGTAATTACTAGATATTTCAATAACAAATTTCAAGAATCCATTAATAAGTTACTAAAATCTGTCTCTATATATCCTATGGGCAAAAAAAACAAGAGAAATCTAGGTATATTAAAGAAGATTAAATACTTCTTAGATGTTCAGAAATAGCTATCAATTTGACTTAAAATAGCCAGCAGGAGCCAGAACGACAGTATAGTGATTAGAGAATTAGCCTTGCAAACGACTGACCCAGGTTCAATTCTGGCACTCCATGATCATAATCCCCCTTGCACTGCCAGGAGTGATACCTGAGCCCAGAGCCAGGAGTAAGCCCTGCAAACCACAATATGTGTCGGAAAAAAACAAGCAAAGTTATTGGTTTAATGTTCTCTATAAGCTCAAGTATGTTTATTTTGGCTGTGAAGAGTTCTTCTTATCTAAGAAAATGGTAACTGATTATTTCTTTTTTTTGTTTTTGGGTCACACCCAGCAGCACTCAGGGGGTACTCCTGGCTCTATGCTCAGAAATCGCTCCTGGCAGGCTGGCGGGGGCATATGGGATGCTGGGATTCGCACCACCATCCTTCTGCATGCATGGCAAACGCTTTACCTCTATGCTATCCCTCCAGCCCCTGATCATTTCTTTTTTTTTCATTGTTTGTTTGCTTGTTTTTCTTTCTTTTCTCTGATAATTTCTTAATTAATATAGAAACATTCCAGGCTTGGATGCTTTATACAATTTCAAAAGTTGCAAAGATTATCCAAAAAGAGTCAACAAATTATCTGTCATTTATATAATAGGACAATGCAAGAAACACTCAATCCTGCTATTTTCTTTTTTTTTTGTTTTTTGTTGGTTTTTTTTTTGGTTTTGGGCCACACCAAGCGGTGCTCAGGGGTTACTCCTGGCTGTCTGCTCAGAAATAGCTCCTGGCAGGCACGGGGGACCATATGGGACACCGGGATTTGAACCAACCACCTTTGGTCCTGGATTGGCTGCATGCAAGGCAAACACCGCTGTGCTATCTCTCCGGGCCCAATCCTGCTATTTTCTGATAGAAAGTTTTCTAAAGCATTCCTTTTTAACCAAGATCTTTCAGACTGTAGTATAGAAAAAACTTGTTTTGAAAAATATATGTATTTTTTTAATGTCGTGATCTAGTAGACAGGAATCCTCTTCAATGACATCAAATCACTCTGAGGACATATTAATGATATCAGATGATAGCTGATTTTATTATTCTTTTCTTTTAGTTTTGGGGCTATACCCAGCAGTGTTCAGGGGTTACTCCTGGCTCTACACTCAGAGCATTCCTGTCAGGCTTGGGGGACCATATGAGATGCCAGGGATTGAACCCAGGTCAGACGCATGCAAGGTAAATGCCCTCCCTGCTGTGCTATTGCTTATGCCCCTGATAACTAATTTTAGTTGAAGTAGTCAAAAAGATTAATTTATACGGCCTTTAATAAAAAGTAAAGCAGAATCAGGAATATTTCTAGAACCAGATGGTGCCCTAAGCACTGACCCAGATCATAGCCCATGAGCACCACTAGATGAGGCCCAAAGGAAGTATACTGGACTTTCTCAATAAGTGAAATAGCTTAAAATATTAGCTGCATGAATACTCTAATCCTGAAGTCTTTACATAGATGATGATCAGAATGATACTCATTGTCATTTGACCCATAGGGTGTCTTTGAATTATAATCAATAAAGGAAGAGTTTCCTAAAGCAAAATGAGATTAAACTAGGATCAGCCATATGTAAAGCATGCACTTTATCTATCTATCTCTGCACTGTGTCTATCCCCTAAACATTTATTAAGTTATTTAAAACAAACAAACAAACAAACTCAGTTTTATGGGGAATAAAAAGCAAAACAAGGGGCTCATTCTGGGAAATTCTTCAGCCTTATCCACTGAATAAAGCTGATATCTCCTGAATAAAAAAAAGGCAAAACAAATAATTATTTTGTAACTGTATCATAAAAATTATAATCAGCAGCTGGAGGAATGGGCTGGGACACATATCTCGTATACAGAATATTTGGGCTTGATTTCTGATCATACAGACCCCTAAGCACTGCTAGGAGTGGCCCCTACAGAGTGTGGCCCCAAAAGAGAAAAATTATAATCAAATGCTATACAATTTCTTTTTGAAATCAGATAAGTGCTAGCAAATAAAATATAAATTGTATCTACCTGCATTGTGTGTCTCTCGATTTTTCTTTCTGAAAAGCAAAAATGCAGATAAAAGAAACATGAAAATAATGGTAAAACATTCTCATCACTTTTGTGAGAACTGTAAATTTAAAGTTTTTGAATTTGTATTACCCTATAAGTAAGATACCACTGTAAGGTAAATGTTCTTAATAAAGGTTATAGTACAATAACCTAATGTCGTAACATCAATAGAAACTATAAATCCACAATTTCTGTAAGTAACCATATGTTTCTTTTCTTTTTTTTTTTTTTTTTTTTTTTGGTTTTTGGGCCACACCAAGCGGTGCTCAGGGGTTACTCCTGGCTGTCTGCTCAGAAATAGCTCCTGGCAGGCACGGGGGACCATATGGGACACCGGGATTCGAACCAACCACCTTTGGTCCTGGATCGGCTGCTTGCAAGGCAAATACCGCTGTGCTATCTCTCCGGGCCCACCATATGTTTCTTATAGATACCAAGACATCATTGATTTAGACATAAACCAATATTTGTAAACTGTTGCTCTCTCAAAAGAGTGACTTAGGAACTAATTTCCTTTCACAGTGTTGTACCAAGTAGGTGACTCCTGATGTCTGCTCTGGTACCTGGCCAGAGATAGTACTGATATATAAGGGAAAGAAGCAACAGTACAAAGGAACCTTAAAAACCTGAGGGAGGAAAGTATGCCAGCCCGTGGAGCCCATTACTGACAACTGGTATTTGAGCCATTTTTTGCATTTGTTTATCTGAGGTTACCCAATTTGAAGTTGTTTTTTTTTTAAAAGTTAATTAATCTATAAATGAATCAGCTAAAATATCATATTTGTGTGCAATTTAATGTATAATTATTCTGTATATTAGCATTCTCTAATAGCTATTTGGTAAGAAAAAATGAATGATGACAGTATTAATGGAAACACTAGACAACCATGCAATTCTTTGCAGAAATATTGTCCAAACTTTGAAAAATCCGAAAGATTTATAGAGAACCAAAAAAATATCGCATATTGATTTTAATAAATTATTTGTTATGTTATATATTATAATAATATCAAAGATGTCTATCCAAATTGCTTTTACCTAAACGAAACAGAATCTATATTGGCTATAAGATTGGCTATAAGTAAATCTATAAGATTTACTATAGTAAATTTTAAGGGGAAACTATATATTTGGTATAGAATTGGTACTATGTTAAATAATAAGAGTTATTTTTTGTTATACTGTTAATGCAATAAGAACATGTAAAATTTTTGATTACATACTACTTTTCAATAAATCATATCCATAAATATTACTGGAGAGTAATGGTTTTTTGCTTATCCAAAATGAAGGCGTTCTAAAGATTAGCAGAAGTAAGAGGGAGACCATTAATTCTACTTCTTATCTATAAGATATATCATTTTTGGTCTGTAGCTACATACCTGTGCTGCTTTTTTGTAGGCGTCTCATTCTCTGTCATTTCTGGCATGGTTATAATGATAAAAATCTAAATACTGAAAGAAAAAGTGCTGTCATAAAAAAGCACAAGATTAGGTAACAGAAGAATATATAAAAAAATTAAAGAGGTCAAAATATAAAATTGTTAGCCAATGGAAAACAGGGTAAATATCACATCTGAGGTATAACCAGAAAGTACTTAGAAAGGCTGTAGCAGCCTAATACTAACCCTAACTCTAACACTAAACCTAACTCAATCCTTAACCCCAACCCTAACACTAACACTAACCCTAACTTAACTTTCACCCTAACACCCTAACCCTAACTCTAATTAACACTAAGTCTAACACTAAATCTAAACCTACCAAAAACCCTAACCCCCCCCCCCCAATAAAAGCAGAGAAAGATCATTATGAACCTAGAAATAAAAGAAGTTTATTATTTTATCTGTTTGTTTGCTCAGGGGTTATTTCCTGGCTTTACACCAGGAAACCCTGGCAGGGTTTGGGGGAACCATATGGAATACTAGGGATGAAACCTGGGTCAGATATGCATGCAAGGTGGGCACCCTACCTTCGGAACTATCACTGACACCACCCCAAATATAAGGGAAATAATCCTTGAACACAGAACTAAAAGTGGGCCCCGAGCACAGCAAGGGTGCCACCTCTCAAAATTTGTCATTGGAAAAATATTTCAAGCCCACTTAAAATATTTTTTATTCATGACAGTGATAATGTTGAAGTGTTATAGATAATTTAAACTAAGATGAAAATCCCTTTCCTGAATACGGATAAAACAAAAATGACAAGCACAGAGACATGCAATATTCAATACATATATACCATTCATCCAGATATCTGCTAGGCTTCTTTCATTTCAAACTGCTAATAGTCTTAAACAATCATATGTAACATTAAAAATGTTTTATTTAAAGTATCAGAATTCTAAGGATATTCACTTTATAGAGAATATATATATATATATATATATATATATATATATATATATATATATATATATATGACAAAGAAGCATCAAAGTAAATTTGTTAAAATATTGAAGGTATGGGGGTGGAGCAATAGCTCAGTGGTAGGGCTTGTGCCTTGAACATAGCCAACCCGAGACAGACCCGGGCTTGATCCTTGGCATCCCATATGGTCCCTTCAGCTTTCCAGGAGCGATTTCTGAGCACAGAGCCAGGACTAACCAGAGCAAGGTGTGACCAAAACAAACAAACAAACAAACAAACAGCAAACAAAAAACTGAGGGTAAAATGTAAAGTCAAAAATATTATGGGTGATTTCTTTCTCTTTGACTTTCAAGTTTTTCACAATAAAAACTTTAATGCTTTAAATCCCAGGCATTGCAATCTTCAAAAGAAGTTAAGTAGGGTTGCCTATTCTGATACACTGAATTATGTCCAAGTACAGTTTTCTGTTTTCTTTCTGGAAAAAAAATGCTCTTGGAACCTAAAATTTTCAGATGAAATAGATAACAGTGTCTACATAACTGGGTTGTTTAGAAAAAAAAAGATGTGGGACAATGCAGCAGAATGATGCCTGGAAGTACTAATTGTTTAAATGTTAGCTATAAATATTCAAGGAAATTTTGTTTGTCTTGTTTTGGGCCAAGTTCAGGGGTTACTCTTGACTCTATGCTCAGAAATCACTCCTGTCAGGCCCAGGGGGCCATATGGGATTGGGGGATCAAACCCAAGTTTGTCCTGGGTCAGCTGTGTACAAGGCAAACAATGCCCTACCTCTGTGCTATTGCTTCAGCCCCTCATGGAGAATTTTAGGCTAAGGCTTTAGCCTTGGAAACAAGAGGTAAAGGGAAGGAAAGGTACAGAAAATATGAAGAAGCGAAGGCAAACAATGTGATGACAGAAAACACCAACTGAAATAATCTGTGAAGAAAAGTTTATTCAGCATTATTCACCATTTTCTTAACAGTTTATTAATTTCACTTTCTTTCTAACATTCGTGAAGCTAACTAAAAGCAACATTAGATAATCATATAATAATGATGGGGACGTAAAAATAAATCTTTATCACCTTTCTCACCAGAGGACTTGACAAATATCTTCACTTTTGATTCCTGGCTTCCAAGGCCTCCCGTTTCTGATCCAAGTCTATCATCTTCTGCCAGAAGATGGTCTATAACTTACGTTTTCTTCTTTCTACAAAGAGGAAAAAAGAGTCAATGAAGTTAATGTCTCTGGGATTTTTTTATGAACAGCATGTCAAAGAGGGTCTGTCAACCCATTATACTTGCAGACTTTTAGTGGCTTTGTTTTAGTGGCCTATCTTGAATTCTCCCTACCATTGAAAAGCTAATGAGTAAAGTTGCCTTCAAAAGTGGGGGCTGGGAGATAGCACAGCTATGTTTGCCTTGCAAGCAGCTGATCCAGGACTTAAGGTGGTTGGTTTGAATCCTTGCATCCCATATAGTCCCTGGTGCCTGCCAGGAGCTATTTCTGAGCAGATAGCCAGGGGTAACCCCTGAGCACAGCCAGGTGTGGCCCCCAAACAAACAAACAAAAAGCCACTTTCCAATGGATTATCATATTCTAGTCCTGGAGCCACTGGATTCTGAGGAGGCAATTTTTCCTTGCTGTTATTCATGCTCACAGGTTCTCCTTATCCTTCTATAAGGTCTTAACATTAAAACCTGTTTCCATGGAGTATCATGCTGAATAAGAAGAAAAGGGACAGACACAAAATTATCTCACTCATACCTGAAATATAAAGCTGCACGATAAGGAATAACCAATGCCAAAAGGTGATAGAAACAAAGAGCAGGAAAACTGGTAGGAAGCTCACCCCCCAAAGAGGGGCTTATAGGAAATAGGTCAGAAAAGGGACCACAATAACAATGAAAGAGGGAGGTGGTCACTATGAACCAGGAAGAGGTGTCAAAAAGAGCATGATAGTTTATCAATAGCAGTAGTTTAAATCACCAGGCCTAAAAGGGAGAAAGAGAAGGAAAAAAGAAAAAGAAAATAGTATCTGCCATAGAGTTAGGCTGGAGGGTGGGAGGGAAACTGGGGGCACTGATGGGTACTTGTGAAGGGTCTGGTGTTGAAACATTGTATACCTAAAACTCAATCATGAATTGTTAGATTACACCTTATTTTTACTTAAAACAAAGATAGTCCCTGATTTCTTTGTATGTTTGTTTAAAACTTGGATTTATCACAAAACAGAGATTGTCTTATTTGTAAACCTGGGTGGGACTGTTTCAGGATAGCCTGAGCTATCTGTCCTTACCACCCCACCCAGGGGTGATCTCTGTACTCAATAAAAATTGGCAGTTCTAGTAGGCAGCTTGCTCTCCATATGAGGCTGAATATTGCCAGACCACCTATATTTCACCCTCAGCCTGGTCTGGATTATTTCATACGCGACCCTGATTCAGACTCATTCACCTGGGGCTGGAGATGTGACACATGGGGTGATTTTACAATGGATAACTTGTCTTGTTTTGTTTTTTTGTTGGGCTGATTTGGTATGGGGCCATGTCTGGCAATGGTAAGAAATTATTCCTGGTGGTGCTCAGGGGACTATATGGGATACTGCTGTGTACCCAGGTCAGCCATGTACACAGCAAGCACACTACCTACTATAATATCACACCACCCACCCTTCATGTGTGTATTTTTAATCATGAATAACTTTGTAATTCACAACGATTAAATAAATTTTATTTGTTTGCTAACATTAATGATCTTTCATAAATCTACTTTTCCCTTCACTGATGACACTGAAAACTTAACTTGCACTAGGGAGATAACACTCAAACATGCATTATATTGTGATCTTTTAAAAAAAAATAGAGAAGGGCTGGAGTGGTGGCACAAGTGGTAGGGCGTTTGCCTTGCACACACTAACCTAGGACGGACTGCAGTTTGATCCCCTGGCATCCCATATGGTCCCCCAAGCCAGGAGTATAAGTAAAAAAGTACCAGTTAGCCAAATGTCACAACACACACACACACACACACACACAGCACCACTCCAAGCCACATTTAAATCAATTTAATTATATCAAGTTCAATACAAAATTATGCAAATAACCAATTTCTCATGGTATTAAAGTTACATTCCTGGGACTAGGAATGCTGCTCAGTTGTAGAGCACATGGCTTCATTTAATGAGGGCCTGGGTTTGCTCCCAGAAACCTTTCCCAATTCCAAAATTGCATTCCTGATAGTTAAGAGCATGAATCAGACTGGGGATGGGGGGTGGGGTGGAGAAATAGTACAGTGGGTTTGGATTTCTGGCACCCAGTATGATTCCCCCAAACCCTTTTAGGACTGATCCCTAAGCACAGAGCCAGAAGTAAGCCCTAAGAACTCGCAGGTGTGACTCCAAAATAAGACAAAACAAAGAAAGGACCTGTAATGTGGCTAAGTGGTGGCTAACAGATGTTAACCATCTATTCTAAAATGTGTTAGCCACACTAAAATGTGGCTAACATGCCTTGTATACATGAGACTTGGGTTCGATCTCTGGTATCCTCCCCTCACCCCCCTCCAACACAAACACCACACACACATGCACACACACACACACACACACACACACACACACACACACACGCACGCACATTTTTTTCTTTTGGATTTTGGGTCATGCCCGGCAGCGCTCAGGGGTTACTCCTGGCTCTGTGCTCAGAAATCGCCCCTGGCAGGCTTGGGAGACCATATGAGATGCCGGGAATCGAACCAAAGTCTGTCCTGGGTTGCCCGCTTGCAAGGTAAGTGGCCTACTGATGTGCTATCTCTTTGCCCACCTATCCCCTGCCCTCCACCCTCCGCAATTAACTTGAAGCCAAAGGGATAGCTCACCAGGCTCGAATGTGTACTACAGCTTTATTTGCTAGAGAGCTAGGTCTTAGCCCCAGAATTGCATGATCCTGGAGTATAGTAGGGAGTGAGTCTCAAACACTGAGTCTGAAGTAGTCTTTGAGTACTGCTGAGTATGAGTAGACAGTACAGGGAGCAAGGTGTCTGACTCACATGCTGGCTGATCCCAGTTGAAAATCCCCAGTACGGGCCCGGAGAGATAGCACAGCGGCATTTGCCTTGCAAGCAGCCAATCCAGGACCAAAGGTGGTTGGTTCGAATCCCGGTGTCCCATATGGTCCCCCGTGCCTGCCAGGAGCTATTTCTGAGCAGACAGCCAGGAGTCACCCCTGAGCACCGCCGGGTATGGCCCAAAAACCAAAAAAAAAAAAAAAAAAAAAAATCCCCAGTACTACCAAATATAGTTCCTTAAGCACCATTAGGAATGATCCCTGAGCACAGAGCTAGGAGTAAGCCCTGGGCACAGACAGGAGTGGCCTCAAAAACAAACCAAATAATCTTTTAAAAGGTCAAAAGAGAAAAAAGGACATTAGTCAAATATGAGTTAAATCCTATCATCATAAATCTTTACCACCTAATTAACTTGATAAAATATGGGTACTTTAAAATAATGTTTATGTACTGTAACTAAATGTAAGTTTAAAAATATTATTAATGCCATGAAATTTTGTGGGGAAGGCCTCTCCAGTAGTGTTCTGGGTATTCTAAGATCTAGTTTAGAGCAATGTAACCTAGGACTTAAACACCTCCCAGTGCTGTTCTATAGTGGCATACAGACCACTCCTAGTGATGCTTGGCCCAGCATTACAGACTGATTGATGATCTGGTGCTAAGTTAAGTGACATGGGAGGTTAGGAGAAAAAGGTCACTGGGGTCATATTTGAGACCATGTGGTACCAGGAATCAAATACCAGACCTCACATTAGAGCTAAATGTCTGCTCTCATTTACTAACTTAACTAAGGCACAGAGAATTCTATTTGGTGAAGTTCCCATTCTCCATAATGTTTTTTTCAAATTCACCAAGTAGTTGTTTATTTTAAATGCATATAAAAATATAACTAAATTCCATGCACAATTTATTCATTTTTATGTTATTTCCATGTCTTGGCTGAATGAAATTGTTATCCACAGTTACATGTATTTTTGTAAATATAGTCTTTCATTTCTTTTGGAAAGCTTATCATATACCCTACAGTGCTATTAAGAATGTTTCTCATACTTTCTTCAGAGTATCAGTGCCATTTTACACTTCCAATCACAATGAAATGTTCATTTTTTAATAATTTTTACAACACTGATTTGTCAGCTTATTAATATTAGCCATTATAGTTATACCATAGTATCTAATTGTAATTTAAACTGCATTTTCCAAATACCTAATAATACCACATACTATATAAGGTTCACATTAAGGCCTTTTGTAGATTTTTACTCTGCTCACTGTTTTGGCCTGCTTCATCTTTTGTTGTTGTTATTGTTGTTGTTGTAGGGTTTTTGGGTCACACCCAGAAGTGCTCAGGGATTACTCTTAGCAGGGCTGGGCACCATATGTAGAATTAGCAAGGACCAAACCCTGACCAGCCATGTATGTGCAAGGCAAGCACCCAACCTGCTGTACTATTGCTCCAGCCTTCTTTGGCCCATTTTTAAATTGGATTTTCTTTTTATTATTTATTATAGGAAGTCTACATCTTCTGAGTTACTCATACCTTCTGAATACCTGTCCTTCACAAAGTGTGGCCCTAAAACAAACAAAATCAACCACAAAAAAGGAGTTCTTTCCGGCCTCCCAACTTCTTGAAGGATCTCTTTCCTTCCTGGGAGCCGGGAATCTAGCAGCATGGGGTTCGACAGGCCTTCGCCATGCCAGAGGCCTTCTTAACCAGGCCTGGGGGTTGAGGGGGTGAGGGGGTGCGGGACTTGGGTAACCCCAGCACCCCTCTACCGCCTTGTTCCAGATCTCCAGGGCTTCCCCGGGCCATATGCCTGGGCAAGCCAGCAAGTTGGGTCCCTTGGTGGAGCTTGAAGGTACCCTAGGCTTTCCCCCATTCAGGTCCTTAGGGAGGGTCTGGGTGGGGCTCTGAACTTCCAGCCTCCCAGCTTCTTGATGCAGTCTCTGGTAATCTCTTTCCTGTCTATATTTTCAAAATCGTGAGGGGGGGGGGCTAGCGCCCTTTCGCACACCCCTACAAAAGATAATTTTTCTCTTTAACTCTCTTAACCCCTATCATCATTACTCCTCATTTACCCTTTTTAATTTAAGTACTGTAGAGTCCTAAGTCACAGACTAAAGTGGTGCCCTAGAGTTAACATCCACACAACTATTCCAAAAGGCATAGAAAGGACACATATGTCTTTTCAACATTTTATGTGTTTTTTTGACGGCTATAACTTTTGCTGAATATTCTCTTATACAGTGATGATTTCCCCCCCCCCTTTGTTTTTTATCTTCTCTTTGTGAACTGTTTAATATGGAATTTGGTGTGAAAGAATCCCTCAGTTTAATGCTTATGTTTGAACCAAGTCATGGGTATTGTTGGACGTGTTCTTATGCCCCCATATACTCTAATAACGCCACGTGGCTTTATTTCTTGTTTGCATAGGCACACTAAAACGGGAAAATACTATACATACAAATAAGTTTTTATCTAATAGAGATGGGAACACACAAATCTTGTAGTGCAATGGGACCTTACACCCTGAACATTGACATAATGACCTGGCACAGGCCTCAGAAGAATGGGCATTCTCCATTCACCCCTGATCTAGAGAAGACATCTACGAAACATCCAAGGATGTCTATAACATCCCTCTACCAGGGAAGACCCTACCACTGCTCTGACATCGACCTACTCAAAAGAGACTTCCCTTAACACTGAGAAGACTTAACAACAACAATGACCTGCTTACTGGACAGGGCTTTCTGTATTGCCCCTTAATTGTGAGGTCAAACTAGAGGATACTCCACACCAGTCTGACTTCAATGTAGGATGTGCAGATTCCAGGATCTTTAATACAGAAACCTGATGCCAACAATAGAACTGCGTGAAAAATAAAACTGTATTGGCACTACAGACAATGACTTGGATTGAATAAACTAGTTTGCCTGGAGCCTAGAGTTGGTCTTATGCCAGGAAACTTCAGGGGTAGTGGTCTCCTTGTATTTAGACCAAGGCTTTTCCTTTCCATGTTCCCCATATTTTGGTGGGCCTATGCAAACAATATTTGCCACTCTAACACTGTTTTTACTGTGCCCTTTTGACTAACCCTTAAAAAAAAAACTCTTAAACTTTTGACGTTAACTTAAACTAATATGTATGCGCATGAAAATATAAAATATACTATGCCTTCAAAGTTTAAGGAGTCACATAAATCTCATGGCCTTAGGTTACTTTGTGTACTGCTAAGAAATGTTATAATGTACTACAATCTGGGGACCTGTGGACAAAGTAATTGTACATGGGTTCTGCCTTATTTTTCTTAATTTCTTTGACTGTAAGTTCAATATTTAGGCATCAGCAAGGGGATTTCTTCTGAGAACTCCGTTTATGGGCAACTGTCCTTTCACTGTAACTTTACCTGTCCTCTTTGCATCATTTTTCTCATAATTAAAAATAAAAAAAAATTTTAAAAAAAGGAGTTCTGTGCTTCAAAAAATACTCACAGGACTGTGAATAGTTGACACACAAAATAGGGGAAAATATGTACAAACCATACTTCCAATAAGAAAACTGTAACTAGACTATATAAAACACTTACAATTCAGTAATAAAAAGAAAAATAATCCAACTTAAAAACAGGTATCTGGGGGCCGGAGAGATAGCATGGAGGTAAGGTGTTTGCCTTTCATGCAGGAGGTCATCAGTTCGAATCCCAGCATCCCATATGGTCCCCCGTGCCTGCCAGGAGCAATTTCTGAGCGTGAAGCCAGGAATAACCCCTGAGCACTGCCGGGTGTGACCCAAAAACCACACACACACACACACACACACACAAAAAAAAAAACAGGCATCTGGAGCAGGAGTGATAAAATACAGCGGGTAGGGCATTTGCCTTGTATGCAGCTGATCCGGTTTCAATCCCTAGAATCCCACATGGTTCCCTGACCCTGTCAGGAGTAATTTCTGAGTGCAAAGCCAGAAGTCACAACCCCTGAGCGCTGCTGGGTATGGCCCCAAACCAAAACTAAACTAAAATAAACAAATAAATTAAAATGGGCATTTGAGAAGACCTTTCTCTAAAATAGATAAAGACAGAAGAGATAGTTCAATGGGTTGAATACCCATTGAATGTGGGAGACTGCGGTTTCATCCCTGGCACTGCCCAGTCCCCTAAACACTATTAGGAGTGATCCTCAATTGCAGATCAAAAATTAAAAAGAATAAATACATTAAACAACAAAATATGTTCTACATATTTGGTCTTAGGTAGAATAAAATAAAATAAGATCTCAGATGATTCATATTCCACCAAACTTCATAGAGCCTATCTATGGCTGGCTAAAATAAAAATGATTGTCATAGACCAGAGATGTGGTCCCATGACTATAAGTTGTATTATCCTACTTACATTAAAGTCCATAATGAATTTGTTTTAATGTTTAGGCCACAGCTGGAGGTGTTCAGGGATCACTCTAGCTAGAGCTAAGGAGCCACATGGGATGCTGGGAATCAAATCTAGATTGGATGAGTGTAGGCAAGTGACCTACCGGCTGTATTATCTAGCCAACCTCTAAATTCCAGAATAAAATTCAATAATATTGATTTTTTTGAATGATTTTTTTTTTAAATTCTGTTTTGGGTTTTATTCAGGAGTTGTCAGTGGTTATTCCCTACTTTGAGTTTCAGTGGTTACTTCCAGAGATACTGAGGCATAAATCACTGAGATACAATTTCTACAGTTTACAGTGTCCAACAGTTTGGCATTCTTTTTTCTTTTTCAGATTTTGGGTTTTTCTTTTTTTTTTTTTTTTTTTTTTTTTTTTTTTTGCTCCCTGCCTCAACTCCCTCCACACCTCACCCATGCCTCCAACAGTTCAGCATTATTTGCTTTGCTGATACGAACTACAAATACATAGGGCCAGAGTGGTGACGCAAGGGGTAAGGCATCTGCCTTGCCCGTGCTAGCCTAGGACGGACCTTGGTTTGATCCCCGGTGTCCAATATGGTCTCCCAAGCCAGGAGCGATTTCTGAGCACGTGGCCAGGAATAACTCCTGAGCGTCACAGGGTGTGGTTCTAAAACCAAAAAACAAAAACAAAACTACAAATAGTTCTGACTCAAAAATTACCCAGATTCAAAGATAAGTCCATGTATTAGACACTTTATTAATTTACTGGAAACTTATTTATTTATTGGGGTATTATTGTTTAGCATCTGGCAGTACTAACGAGGAACATTTAGTGGTCGAATGGGATTAGTTGCATAGAATACAAGTGCTTTATCAATTATCAAGTGCCTACATGGTTATTTTATCTCTTGCTCCATGTTAGGCATTAATTGGTTGATTAGTTAGTTAGTTCTGGGAGGGGCCCAAACCATAAGGTGCACAGAACTTACTCCTGACTCTGCACTCAGAGGGTAACAGGGTCACTTTTGGCAGACTTGGGAGACCATACAGGATACGGGAATCATATCGGGGTCAGATCTGTTTAAGGCAAACACTTAGTGTGTATCATCACTCTACCCAGTTGGGCTTCCATGTGGAGTCCTGAACATTTCTTTCTCTCCTTTGCAGTTTCTCTTCTGGAGAAGCCCATGTTCTCTCTTGAACACACATTTCTCCATCTCTCTACCCTTACATTTCTCTAAATTTCTTTCAATAAAAACTATCCTGCTCCAGTAAAATAATAAAATAAAATTCAGGTACCAGAAAGATAGCGAAATGGGCTGACTGTTCCCTGAAACAGACTTCAATTCCCTGGAACTACATGGTCCTCTGAGCACCACCAGGACCGACCCCCCAAGCACAGAACTAGAAGTAGCTTCCAGTACCACTAAAGGTGTCCCAAAACAAAAATATAAAAATATAAAAAATATACTTAACTGCATTGCAGAATTGATATCCACTCTTTACAAATTTTCTTTTCTTTTTTGGTTTCTGGGCCACACCTAGTAATGCTCTGGGGTTACTCCTGGCTCTGTGCTCAGAAATCGCTCCTGGCTCCAAGAACCTATGGGATGATGGGAATCCCAGGCTGGCAACGTACAAGGCAAATCCCCTACCTACCCACTGTGCTATTGCTTTGGCCCCTGTAATGGTTATTTTGTAGTTTTTTGGGTCACACCCGGCAGCGCTCAGGGGTCACTTCTGGCTCTATGCTCAGAAATCACTCCTGGCAGGCATGGGAGACCATGCAGTGGTCCTCAAACTATGGCCCGCGGGCCACATATTGTATTTGTATCTGTTTTGTTTCTTCATTGCAAAATAAGATATATGCAGTGTGCATAAGAATACGTTCATAAAAAAAAAAAAGAATACGTTCATAAGTTTTGTTTTTACTATAGTCAGACCCTCCAATGGTCTGAGGGACAGTGAACTGGCCCCCTGTTTAAAAAGTTTGAGGAACCTGCTAGGATGCCAGGATTCGAACCAATGACCTTCTGTATGAAAGGCCTTACCTCCATGCTATCTCTCCAGCCCCTGTAATGGTTATTTTTACATGCAGGATTAAAGGATGAGTTCAAGGATGCTTAGAGAACTAGAAACTTTATTTCTGCATGTATCTAAGAGAGTGTTTCTGGAAGAAATAAGCATTTGAATAGGCAGAATAAGTTTTAACTTATTATTTAACCTTAACCAAAACAAGTGGTTAACATCCAATCTGTTGAGAATCTAAATATAACAGAAGAGGAAGGGCCACAGAGAGAGCCCAAAGGGTCAGAGCTCATGTTTGCAAACAAGAGCCCTAGATCTGATCTTCCAGCACTGCATGATACCAGAGACCACACAATACCTCCACAAAAAAAAAAAAAAAATCTGACAAGAAGAGGACTTAATTTATTTTTTGCTTGAACTGTGATAACCATTTTCTCCTGCCTTGGACATCACTATTCCTGCTAAAGATTCTCATAACTTCTTCAGAGTCAGAGTAAATTAGTAAATTCTCATCTTCCCTGTTTTTCATGCCATTGGGTTTAGACTGAAACTAAATCACCATTGTTCTGGGCCTCTAGTTTATTGAAACAGATTGCATGACTTATCAGTCTCCAGTCACTTGAATCAATTCCTCATAACAATGATCAATTCCTCATACAGCTCTATATTTTGGGTTGGGTTTTATTATTTTTTTTTAAGTATAATGTTCTTATTAAGGAAATATGAGAGGAAGGAATCCCATAAAGTTAAAGAAAGGAATTACATACACTAAGTAGGGGTGCTGGTGCCGGTGATTCCAGAACTGGAAATACTTCTTTCTAAATACCTATACACAGTACTCTTTTTCTTTAAAGAACTCTGACTAGGGGCCAGAGTGAGGGCACAGAGAGTAGGGCATTTGCCTTGCTACATAGACAACCTGAGTTTGATCCCCAGCATCCCATATGGTTCCACAAACCTTCCAGGAGTGATTTCTGAGCACAGAGTAGCTCTGAGTACCATCAGGTGTGTGGCCCAAAAGTCAAAAAAAAAAAAAAAAAAGAGGAACTCTGATGAAACAGTAAATAATACATATACTGATAAAGAAATGAATGATTAGATAGTGTAAAGAATTGTTTAAATCACCTAAAGACAAAGATATAAAGATATTCTGAGATGGAGCCACTAAAATCACTAACAAATCCTCTCAAGTCTCTATGTCCTTCATACACATAAGCAAATGAGTGATATAATGGAATGGGAATAATTTTTGTTTTGTTTTGTTTTGTTTTTTGTTTTTGGGCCTCACCCGGCGGTGCTCAGGGGTTACTCCTGGCTGTCTGCTCAGAAATAGCTCCTGGCAGGCACAGGGGACCATATGGGACACCGGGATTCGAACCAACCACCTTAGGTCCTGGATCGGCTGCTTGCAAGGCAAACATCGCTGTGCTATCTCTCCAGGCCCCTAAGATCATACTTCAAAGATGACATTTACTAGCTAGCTGGTCGCTTCTAGGATAGAAATATTTTCCTCATATTGAACCATACAATTTCTTCTATTATTATGAGGCAAATCAACTTTCATTGACCAGTCCCTCCTAAACTCATAGCAATATGATCTTTGACCAAACCCAAGTAAACTGCTTTCTGGGCAAACAGAGACTATTTTGTACAATTTTCACAGATCATAGGTTTTTTTCTCTGTTATCACTCTCCTTTCTGGAGGATTTGAGAATACTGATCTCCTTTTCTTGAAATACTCCCAGATAGTCTTCCTCTTCCCTGGTTATGCAACATCTTTCTTTTTTTTTTTTTTTTTTTTTTTTTTTTGTTTTTTTGGGCCACACCCAGTAACGCTCAGGGGTTACTCCTGGCTATGCGCTCAGAAGTTGCTCCTGGCTTGGGGGACCATATGGGACACCGGGGGATCGAACCGTGGTCCGTCCAAGGCTAGCGCAGGCAAGGCAGGCACCTTACCTTTAGCGCCACCGCCCGGCCCTATGCAACATCTTTCTCTAACATAAATTCCCAGTGAATTTCAAGGTTCAATGCCCTCCTTTTTTCTATTTCTTTTCTCTACACAGTTTCGAATAGTTTCTGTATAAAAGTCATTGTGATATAATAAAGCTGCCTTTCAAACTTATCTAGCTCCAAAGTGTAGTAAGGCAAAGCTCTCTACAAAATATTTCATTTAAAAACAAACTAACAAGATCATTTTCTACATGAGATATTACCTTGACTCTTAAAAGACCTTCTTCCCAATTTCCCCAATTTATCCATGACACCAAAACTTTAACCAACTCTAAACCCCATAATGATCTTCAAATCTTCTCATCAAATCCCACCAAATATTTCCACAGTGCAGCTCTTCCTGTTCGCTATGACCACTTTAGATTAAGGCATCATTCACAGTCTTTGCTGTTAAAGTCCCAACATTTCTCCTTTTCTTAAGTGTTTGAATATGCCACTGTCTCCAAATCTTACCAATTCACTGTTTCATCATGTGCCTCTCCTGTACAGCACTGTTTCTACTACCTACCATATCAAAGCCAAATTCTTGGATCCTTTTTTTCATTATTCTACCTAACACTACCAAACCAGTTTACTCATCCACCTCATCAATAAATACAATGCATGTAGCAGGCCCAGGATTATCCAGCTAATTGTATCATCTCAACTTCCCTTCTCTCCAATCTGATCCTTCCCTGTGCTACAATTCTTTCCTGTACTCCTTATAAGCTAGTGGGCCTGTGCTATTTCTCCACTAAAATGACCTTTCCACTTTGCTCTGCTAATCTTTACTTATAGTGGAAGAATTTTTTCTTTATCTTTTTGGTTTTTGGGACACACCCAGTGGCCCTCAGAGGTTATTCTGGCTCTGTGCTCAGAAATCGCTCCTGGCAGGCTCGGGGGACCATACTGGGTGCTGCGAATTGACCCTGGGTCCCTCACAGGTCGGTCACATGCAAGGCAAATGCCCTACCGCAGAGCTTTCAGCTTTCACCCCCCCCCCCTTTTTTTAAATAATGTTTATTTAAGTACTATGATTACAAACATGTTCGTAGTTGGGTTTCAGTCATAAAAAAGAACACCACTCCTTCATCAGTGCAACATTCCCAACAGCAATGCCCCCTATCTCCCTCCTCACCCACCCCCTGCCTGTGTTCTAGACAGGCATTCTACTTCTTGCTCTGCTAATCTAAATCCTATAAACTTTTATTTGTTTGTTTGTTTGGTTTTTGGTTTTTGGGCCACACCCGGCGGTGCTCAGGGGTCACTCCTGGCTGTCTGCTCAGAAATAGCTCCTGGCAGGCATGGGGACCATATGGGACACCGGGATTCGAACCAACCACCTTTGGTCCTGGATCGGCTGCTTGCAAGGCAAACGCCGCTGTGCTCTCTCTGGGCCCAACTTTTAAAGTACTAATTCAAGTCTGTCTTCCTCTATCAAACATTCTCTAACATTTTCATCACTAAGCCCTCTTTATGTTTATTATGGACTTTATCGTTTCCACTTAGATTTTTTTGCTACATAGCAACTTTTATTTCATATATTTATTCAGCTCTTCTTCCCTTTTAGTGTTTTTCTATTAAAATATATTCTTACTAACTTTCCCCACTGAAGGGGGGAAAAATCACTTTTTCCCAACCCCACCACTTCTTTCTCATAACGATTAGGTTTTGTTTACACTCAAAATCCTTCTTTCATCATTTCCTAGTTCCTCTTCAATGTAATGTCACCAGGCTTTTACTTGTAAAACTTATGTCAAACTCATCAGAGATCTCTACATTGTCAAATCTAATGAACGGTTATTTTTCTGTAAATACTTGTTGCTTTTGGCCCTCTGACAAAAATATCTTACTTTTTCTTTGGATCTTCTCTGACTCATTCCTGAAGTCTGACAGGGCCTTCCAGCATAATTTCATCTCATGAAGTAGTCACAGAACTAACTAAAAAAGTGTGCACAAGAAGAAAATCTGGCCAAGGTTAAGTCAAGGAATGGGTCCATGTGATTCGATACATGGCAGTTTCCCAGCCTTCCCAACATTCCATCACTCTGCCTTTCTGTACTCTTCATCCAGTATTTAATGATAAACCCCGTTTTTTCTGCTTATGTTAGCAATGGTAGAAACAGTACTTCTCAAAGTCAACCAGAATTCTTCTGCTCTTATCCCTTCACTCTGGCTTTTAATGTTTTGTTGTTGTTGGCTTTTAATGTTTAACCCAACTTCACTACTTCAATTATGAATCTCTACAGAAATGCCAAACCAACCAAAACTCCTGTTATGCTGGTATTTGGGTTGATATCACCAGAGCTTTTTAGGAGTGAGTAGAAGGCACCTTTCCACGATTCCCAGGCTGTGTGCCCCCCCCCCCCCCACCTCGTACTTCTCGAAGTCCTACAGCCTAAACCAGGCTGCAGTATCAACCAGAGCTTGGAATTCCTGGACTGCCAGCCACACACACATTACATGCAACAACTTCATTTTTCAATACTGTCATCCCAGTAGGAATACACCAATTTAGATGTCAAAGTGAATTCAGAGCCACTTAATGTGAAGAAACAAGAGAAAGGTCAACTTGCAGTAAGAACTTAATAAAACCTACTGACAGAGACTTAATAACCTCATTGCAAGATACAATAATTTTCACAAATTTTCTTGTTGCTGTGCTTATTTTTTCTTCCTTACTTTATTTTCTCTCTCTCTCTCTCTCTCTCTCTCTCTCTCTCCTTTTTTCTTTTGGGTTTTGAGCTCTCTCTCTCTCTCTCTTTCTCTCTCTCTCTCTCCTTTTTTCTTTTGGGTTTTGAGCTACCCAGGTGGTGCTCAGGGATTACTCTTGGCTCTGTGCTCAGGAATCACTCCTGGTGGACTCAGGACTATAGGGGTTGGTACGACAGAACTCAGGTTGGACCTTGCAAGGCAAACACCCCTTTGCCTGTTGCACTATTGTTCTAGCCCTTTTTTTTTTTTTTTTTTTTTTTTGGTTACACCCAGTGGTGCTCAGGAGTTACTCCTGGCTCTCTGCTCAGAAATTGCTTCTAGCAGGTTTGGGGGACCATATGGGATGCTGGGATTCGAATCAGGGTCCATCCTATGTTGGCCGCATGCAAGGCAAATGCCTTACCACTATGCTATCTCTCCGGCCCTTTCTTTTAAAAAAAAAATTCTTTACCACTTACTGTAAACAAATGTATTATGAGCAACTACATAATATGTAGTTTTAAAATAAAGTAACTTATATTTTTAAAAAAGTTATAGCAACTAACACATTGCCCAGGGGACCCAATAGTAACTTTACTAAGTGGGATACAAGGCTATCTTGGACTCCTCAGGCAACCAGGCAAAATACAACAATGAAGGAAGTTATAGAAGGCACATTAGGAATTGGATGATTCCTGAAATACCTTGTCAGCAAAGCAGATTACTGCTAAGTAAGATCTGCAAGAGCTCAGGGCACTCAGGAATGAATTATTTGCAAAGCACATGTGTCTTACTCCAAAGTCCATGTTTTTAGCATATTACTTTCAGTTGACCAATCTACTTGCAGCTCCTTAATTAAGAAAAACCCTCTCTCATTCCATGCTTATTATATTGTCTAGGATGCTCACATCAACCTTTCAACTGGGAACAGATAAGCCCCTTAAAAAAAATTTTGGGAGGGTCACACCCGGCTGCTCACAGGGGTTACTCCTGGCTCTGCACTCAGAAATTGCTCCTGGCATGCTCAGGGGACCATATTAGATGCTGGGATTCAAACCACCATCCGTCCTGAGTAGGCTGCATGCAAAGCAAACACCTTACCACTGTGCTACCTCTCCGGTCCTAGCCCTTAAAAATTTTTATTGATATCTAGAGTTTAACCCAAAACACCTTGAAACAGCACTCCATAATATCTTAACATAAAATACACTCAAAGTGCTTATTGGTTTTTCCTAACCGACGGTAAGCTTTTATTTTATTGGGGAAGACACACCTGGCAGTGCTCACTGGTCACTCCTTGAGGTGTTTGGGAGACTATGTGCAGTGCCAGAAATCCAATGAGGGTTGGTTTTGCACAAGAGAAACATCTATTTGGTTTGATTTGTTATTTTTGGGAGGAGGCTATACCAAGCAATGCTCAGAACTTACTCCAGACTCTGCACTCAGGATCATTCTTTGAGGGGTTCAGGGGACCATATGTGGTGCTGGGGATCTAATTGGGGTTGGTCACATGCATGGCAACCGCCTTCATCTCTGTACCATCTCTCTGGCACTAGACCATAAGTTACTTATTTTGTTCAGTTGGGGGCCACACCCAGTGGTGTTCAGGGCTCATTCCCCTCTCAGTGCTCAGGAATGACTCTTGGTGGGACTTGGGGAAACAGGTGGAATGCCAGAGATAGAATCTGGGTCAGCCACATGCAAAGCAAATGTCCAATAGCTGTACTATTCCGTTAGCCTCTAAAAAACTTCTTAAAAGCTTCTTAATACAATTTACTCTGTATTCTCCTTAGCACCTAAGAGTGCTGGGCACATGGTAAGCACTCAATAAATACTTGATGAACTGAATTAAAAACATTAATAGAAGCAACTTATCATGCCCTACCAATCTAATTAAAAGATCTGGCCTTCTGAAGTAGTGCAATTGTACCCATATGAAAAGTTTAATGAGAAGAAGAAAAATTATTCAATTGGACAGTTAATAGCTTTTTTCTTAGCAAGAGTTCCAGACATATTTTATGGATAATAAGAGACAACCTCTAGAGTTCAGAATGAAAGACTCAAAGTGTGCCTATGCATATTGGGAGGAAGATTACATTTTTAAGGGAGTCTGTTACAACACTATTAAATTTTTAATAGTCCTTAACAATCTGTAGAGGAATATCAAAATAAGAATTTTTTTTTGGTTTTTGGGTCACACCAAGCAGTGCTCAGGGCTTATTCCTGGCTCTGCACTCAGAAATCACTCCTGGCAGGCTCGGGGGACCATATGGGGATGCCGGAAATCGAATCCAGGTCCATCCTGGTTTGGCCACGTGCAAGGCAAATACCCTACTGCTGTGCTCTCTTTTTCCAGCCCCCTAAAAGAATATTTAAATTCAAAATGTATTCATGCAAATCAAACTATGTTAGACATGTATAGTTTATCCTTGAATACAAGGGGTGGAGGCAAACCTCAATCATCCAAAAATCCAAAAATACAACATCTGACCCCAAAATCTAACTGCTTCAAGAGCCTGCTATTGACTAGAAGCCTTACTGATAATTTAAAACATACTTTGCATGTTATGCGTACAATATACTGTACTTTTATAATAAAGTATACTAGAGAAAAGAAATTGTTATCAAGAAAATCTTAGATGGTGGAGAGAGTACAGTGGGTAAGATATTTACTTTGCATGTAGCTGGGCCAGTTCAATTTCTGGCAACATATGCGGTCCTCCAAGCCCTGCCAGGAGTAATAATACCTGAGTGCAAAGCCAGAAGTAAACCCTGAACAGAGTCAGGAGTGGCTCAAAACAAACAAAGATTTTTTAGAATAATAAAATTGAAAGAAACAGCTCAATAGCGTTTTTCCATATAGGAAGCCTAGATTCAATCTTTGGTATTGCAAGATTCACCTCAGTACCAATGGGAGTGATTCCCAAGACTGAGCTAGAAGCAGTCTAAGAACACTACTTTGTATCTCCCTATTTCAAAGTATATCATCAAAATATCTTCACCTTCACCAAATTCATGTTGATATAAAAAAAGAACTAGAGGACGTGGAGAAGGGGGTTGAAGAAAAATCTACTTATAACTCAAATCCATATTGTACATGAGCTAAATATATATACATATACATTATACATATATATCTTTCATTATATAAAACAAAGCAGTCATTTACTCATTCAACAAATATTGATTAAATGCCAACTACTGAAATATACTATGTTCAGCCCTAGGAATACAAAAATGATGAGAACATTGTTTCTATATGGTGGGGTTCAAACTATGCCATGATACAATGTATATAACACAAGGCAAGTTATTTATACCCTAGAGTACTTATAGATGATTTAGAGGTAGGTGTCTGATAAAGGCAGATAAATATATATGTATGCCACCGCTCTGGCCCCAGAAGAGAAAATATCCTATCAATGAAAGAAAATTGGAAAAAGATATGAGCTACTATCCATGCATTAATTCAATGCATATTACATGAGGTAGATACTGACAGAAACATAAAAGATGGCTGGAGACAAGTAAGGTAGGTTGGATGTTGTTTGCCTTGCACATGACTGACCCAGGTTCAATCCCTAGTGCCCTATATGACCCCCAAGTCTGCTAGGGGTGATCTCTGAGTGCAGACCAGGAGTTTGCCCTCGGCACCTCCAGGTGTGGCCCATAAAAACAAACAAGGATGTTTGTTTGGGATAGAATTAACCCTAAAATGTTAGTTGTAAGCAGAGCTGGAAGGATTCAAAAGCAAACCAATCCATCTTAAAACAAATAATTACAAGAAGAAGGGCTTTGCCTTGCATGCAGAAGGATGGTGGTTTGAATCCTGGCATCCCATACGGTCCCCGAGCCTGCCAGTAGCGATTTCTGAGCATAGGGCCAGGAGAAACCCCTGAGCACTGCTGGGTGTGACCCAAAACAAACAAACAAGAAATTAATACTCCTTGTCCTCAATTTTGAGAATAAAAAAATAAGTTGTTTAACTACCACGTAATAAAGTCTTTCACATATCTCTGATATTTAAAACAACATCTGGGGATGAAGAGACAGTACAGAGAGTCGGGTGTCTGCCTTGCACATGATCACCCCGGGTTCAATCCCTGTCATCTCATATGGTCCCCTGATATCCCTGGAGTTATTACTGAGTACAAAGCTAGCAGTAACCCCTGAAAACTGCTGGTTGTGGCCCCCAAGATAAACAAAAGTGGCCAATCAATAAGAGTTAGAGAGCTGTCAGAAAAACCTTTCCAAAAGTTAGAAATATTGTTGGTTGGGAGATCACAGAGAGCAGTATCTCTAAGCTACAATCAATATCATTAACAAGCAAGATCCACACTGTTTACCAGTGAAACCCTGAGGAGTTCTGAAAGCACACGATGGGAAGCAACAGGAGCAAAACTGAACACATGAGTAAAGGTCTGATTTAGAAGAGCTTGAACACAAATCTAGCTTGTTTGTTTGTTTGTTTTGGAGGAAGTGGTTTGGGTCACTCTTAGCAGTACTAAGAGGTTACTCCTGGTGGAGCGGAAAACAAGCCAAGAGACTTAAACCATGTTCTATCTGCAAACCCGCAAGATTAGTTTGAACATTGTTCTACCCTGGCTCTTACCAGGAATGCTGGATAAAAAGACTAATGGTTAGCCTGGCATCCAAACTAAACTTGAGGGATGCCCCGTTTCAATTCCCTGCTAGATACAACTCCCCAACATAGAACAGTAAATAGCCCCTCAGCAGTATTCCATCTTAATAGTGAAGCAAAAGTCCTAAACCCATTGATAAATAAAAATAAAAAGTAAGTGAAGCAAAAGTACAAACCTGATTGAGAACCACTAGGTGAGAGGATAAAAAGGTCAGGCAAGTCAAATATGCTGTTAAGAACCAAGTTTGAGAGCAGGAACCATAGCACAGAATAAGTTGCTTGCCTTGCACACAATCAACCAAGCAAGATTCAATACCAGGCACCCTATGTTACTCCCCGAGCCATGTAAAGAATGATTCCTGAACACAAAGCTAGGAGTAAGCCCTGTGTATGGATGGCCATATGTAAAAAATAAACCAAACGTCATTTATGTCCCTATTAATGAGAAATAATTTTGAATTGCTAATTACCCACTGAAACTTAATTTCTAACCTGAGTTAAACATTCTCAGTATTTATCGTGTTTCTTTTCTCAGTGACAATGCTAAGCTCTGAAAACAGGAAAATAGCCCAACAATTTCTCTTAAATACCTAGCTCAGTGTCAGGAATCTGTAACTTCAGAATTTCATTTCCATTAGGTCTCACAAACAACCTAGAAAATAATGATCTCACTACTGTTTTTCTCTCTCTTTTTTTTTTTTTTTTTTTGGTTTTTGGGCCACACCCGGCCTTGCTCAGGGGTTACTCCAGGCTGTCTGCTCAGAAATAGCTCCTGGCAGGCACAGGGGGGGAGAGGGGGGCCCCACATGAAATAGCTCCTGGCAGGCACGGGGGACCATATGGAACACCGGGATTCGAACCAACCACCTTTGGTCCTGGATCGGCTGCTTGCAAGGCAACCGCTGCTGTGCTATCTCTCCAGGCCCTACTGTTTTTATCTTAAGATACCTGCAATTAAGTGTTTCTATCTATATTAAGGGGTATTCTAGGTTGCATCAATGTCCAGATTTTACAAAGCTTTTGTTTATTGGGCCATATCTGGATGTGCTCATCAGGGCTTATTCCTACTCTGCACTTAGGAATCACTCCTGGTGGTGCTCAGAGGGTCTGTGAGGTGCTGGGGATTGAACTTGGGCTCAGCCACATACAAGACAAACGCCTTAGCGACCATACTGTCCGTCGCTCCATGCCTCAAAATTTCTAATACTACATGTTATGAAGTTAGTTATCTTGCTTACATTACTTTACAATCCTGTTGTACCTGAAGGCATTATGCCATTCCTAGTATCACATGGTTTATTTTTTTTTTTTTTTTTTTTTTTTTTTTTTTTTTTTTTTTTGGTTTTTTTTGGGCCACACCCGGTGACGCTCAGGGGTTACTCCTGGCTATGCGCTCAGAAGTCGCTCCTGGCTTGGGGGACCATATGGGATGCCGGGGGATCGAACCGCGGTCCGTCTCCTAGGCTAGCGCAGGTAAGGCAGGCACCTTACCTCGAGCGCCACCGCCCGGCCCACATGGTTTATTTTGTAACAAAGATCTTCAAGTACCGTATTTTCCGGTGTATAAGACGACTTTTGAAACAAAAAAAGTCGACTGAAAATCGGAGGTCGTCTTATACGCCAAGTATATCCCGAAAAAAATGTTTCAATATGCCGCTAAACGAAAATTGTCTGAATATTGCCACAAAACGAATTTTCCAACTCGATCCCGCACCAATCACTGCCAGGCTGCTAGGACCGCCTCTCTAACTCAGCCAATCCAAGCAGGCTTTTGATGCATGTAAATTAGACAATGTTCTGGACCCGAATCTACACTGTAAAAAGCCTGCTCAGATTGGCCATAGTCAGAGAGGAAGTCTATGACAGTATAACCTTTGCACCTTTGCTTGTTGTGATTGGCTCACTGTGGTACATGAGCACAGGAACACATGCAGCACAGGCAGCACAGGAACGTTCTGTCTGATATACCGAATATAGGCCTAAACCTATGTTTTAACTGCAAAATTAGGGGGTCGTCTTATACGCCCAGTCGTTTTAAACGCCGGTAAATACGGTACTTTGCAAATAAAGGGAAACAAGAAATTTTATCCCATACAATTCTGTATGCATTACATTAAACAAGTATCCTGCATGAGAGCAAAACTACATCCCAGTGGGAGAAAGGGAGTCTGGCGGCCTGTTGATCCTTCCACGCGTAGATTAATGTCAGCTTGCTGACTTTTTAATATATATATATTTTTAAGAAGGCGCAAATATGCCTGATGATTCATATTACTCACAAGGGTGTGTTTAAGAAAGAGATCCTTAATAGGTAAGCCACTGTCTTCTTGAAAGCAAACTTAAAGTCAGTTACAACTGTCTTGGGCGGTCAGGTCACAAGGTCTACTAAAACAGGAGGGAGATAACGTGGGATGAACAAAAGTTGGGAGCTCGCTTGTGTATGCAATCTCTTATTTTCCAATCAAGTTAATAATTCGAAGAGCCATATCCAAGTGAAGGAGGGAAAATATGTTGAACCACACAGTCAACATGTATGTAAATGAGAGACATTTTCGTGTGTGTGTTTTCTTTTTTCTTTCTCCTTTTTTCTTTTATGTGTGTGTTCTTTTTTTCTTCTTTTTTTCTCTTTTAGGGACGTGTGTGTGTGTGTGTGTGTGTGTGTGTGTGTGTGTGTGTGTGTCCATTCTCTGCACCTTTCCTACTCTTCAGATGCAAAAGGGTTTAGAACCTAAACACAACAGAAGAGCTTGTAAGTGAAAACTCTCCCACTGAAGGAAGGAGGGCCACTTGGGTCCGCAGGCAATTGGGGACGAAAAGAAAAATAAAAAAAGAAAGAAAGAGACAGGAAAAGGGAGAGGAGGTGGGCAAGGGTGGGGGGCTCCGGGAAGAAAGAGAAGAACCTGGATGTCCAGGGGGGCTCTTTTATGCAAGGCAGCGTGGAGCCCTCTCCAGCAGCCCCGGGCCCAACTAGGGAACAAGAGGGGTTGGGGTGGGGTGGGGGGAGCCGGAGATGCAAGGGAAGAAAAAGGGGTGCACACCCCCACCGATCTGGGCAACTCCGAGGCCCCCCCAGACTTGGTGCACGCAGCCTAGCCCCCACTCGCCTTAGGGGAGAAAGGGGGTGGGTGGAGCAGAGCCCGGAGCCGCCCCCCGGAGCCGCCCCCGCAAGCCCCGGCGCCCGCCCCCAGCCCCGGCTGTCAGCGGCCCCCTCCCGAGGCGGGCAGCGTGCGAGCGAGCCAGCCAGCAAGCACTCACCCGCGGCTGCCAGGGCTCGATCGCGGCGGCGGCGGCGGCGGCGGCCCCCACCCCCGGCGGGGTCATGACCCCAGGCTCTGGGTAAAGCCCCTGCGTGCGGCCAACCAGGCTGGTCTCTCCGTGCGCGGCCACCGCTCGCTCTGGCTCCTCTGGGGCTGGGGGAGCGCGGGCCCAGGCCCTCCTCTCCCCCCGCCCCCGCCGCCGCTGCAAGCCCGAGCTCTCTCTCTTTCTCGCTCTAGGCCGGAGAGCCCCGGCAGCAGCGGCCGCCTCAACTTTCCCAGCCCAGCCCCCCTCCCCCCGCCCCGCCGCTCGGCTCAGCTCGGCTCGCGGGACAGCCTACCCTAGTTGCTCCGTAACCCCGCCCCTGCCGCCCAGCTCACCAATCAGATCCTCCCGAGGGAGGATGCCGCTCCCAGCCAATCAGAAACCCGGAAAGCTTTAGGCTAAAGAGCGGGAGGTGATGGAGAGGGAAAAAAAAAAACAAAACCAGGAAGTGAATGAACTCACGACATCGGGCGGCCCAATGAGGAGAGAGGAAGGGAGGGAGGGCCCCGGGGAATGGGAGGTGGGAGGTATGGAAGTGTGTTAAGTTAGGTTGACGGAACAGGAAGTCTTCTGCAAGGTAAAGATGAGAGGCAGGAAGTGCAGCCAGTAGCTGAAGGGCCTAGAAGGAGGTGGGCCTGGTTCCTTAAAGGGGACGCCATGGAAAAAATAAAATAAAATAGAGGCTGGAGGGAAAGGAGCTGTTTGAAAGAAACTTCTTTGTGCCTTGTTCTCTCTCTGTGTCTGTCAGAGGAGTTTTGGAAGTGAAAAAGACGATGCAAAAGGCTTTCAAGAATATATATTGAGTTCAGAGGACAGGAAGAAGGAATGATGCTTTGGAAAGACGTGAGGTGGGAAGAAAGAATTCTGATGTCTCTGATGGATGGCCCTGTGACTGGAAGATCATTGCCGCCTGCATCTGCTGTAGACTTGAGTCACCTGTCATTGGCCACTTTGAAGCTTGGCCATGATCAGAAACATCCGGGAGGTCGTTGAAGACGGTGGAGGGCTTGGGTTGTTTTTTGCAAGTTAAAATTGGGTTCTTAAATACCTAGACCTGAGAGATACAGAGCAGGGATTAGTTAGATCTGAGGATTCCCTATCCACAATACAGGTTTGGAGCTCTAGAACTAAGATTACAACTCTTGTTTGACTAGTTGCACTTCTAATGTTGGAGAAACATTCCATACATTTGTGTCAAGTTGACTGAAATTGTTACATGTAAAAAAAAATTGTCACATGTTCCAAAATTCATTTACTTCCTACTAGCCAATGACCAAGAATATGAAATTTGAGTTATAGCTGGATTTTTTTTCACTTCTTAAGGATTGAACTCGGTGGTCTCACATTCAGTTACTATTGATCTATACATTTTAGATTACAATCTCTTGGTAACGATTTATAATCTATTCTGGAAACATTTTGTTCCACAAATCTCCGTAGGTATTCGGTATTTACATTTAATGTATATACCAAATATGCCAAATCTCTGCCTGTTATGGCTTACAATGGTTGGATTGTGCCATCTTAAATTTTCTGATTTAAGGTCCTACCTTCCAACTTTAATCATACTAGTTGCTTTGTTATTCATCGTGAATGTTATGTTATAGTGTGATTTTTCCCTACTTTGTATCAGTAGCACAATTCCTCCAAACAGTACTAGTTATGAAGACATACACACCAAACTCAACTTAGCTACCTACTTACTTCTGACCTTGATCAAATAATCTCCAAGTGGAGCTGGGGATACAGCACAACGGTAGGGCATTTGTTTTGCATGCAGCTGACCCGGGACAGATCCTGGTTTGATTCCTGGCATCCCATATGCTCCCCCAGCCTACCAAGGGATATATCTGAGGGCAGAGCCAGGAGTAGCCAGAGCCGCAGGGTGCGGCCCAGAAACTAATCAATTAATCAATAGTTTAAAAATATAATAATCTCCAAATCTTGCTACTCCCTAACCCCCCAAAAGCAGAGTTCTTTGCTAAGGTTACCATTTGTTAGGGATTGAACCTAAGTTGGCTGAGTGCTTGGCAAACACCTAACTCCTGGTATTATCTCTCTGGCCCTAAAGCCTGTTTCATTG
Source organism: Suncus etruscus (assembly GCF_024139225.1). Classification (NCBI taxonomy): domain Eukaryota; kingdom Metazoa; phylum Chordata; class Mammalia; order Eulipotyphla; family Soricidae; genus Suncus; species Suncus etruscus. Next base: position 38,672,018 of record NC_064860.1, on the reverse strand, counting down.
GTCTATATTGGGGAGGATTGTTATTGGTTGTGTGGCATCTGGCAGTGCTATGAGACTAAAGAACTATAAAATGTAGCTAATGGAAGTTTCTCCTCCAGTAGATTGTTTTGACAAATAAAATGAACACGACTAATAGACAGTAAACTTTCGATTTGTATATGAACCCAGTAAGAACCAGTGGATAGTCCCAATATGAGCAAATTTCAAATTCTCATTAGTCAGACAGAACATTATAAATTCCTTTATAAACTTTATAAATTAGAAGCCCTCACATTCCGGGCCGGAGAGATATAGCACAGCAGCGTTTGCCTTGCAAGCAGCCGATCCAGGACCAAAGGTGATTGGTTTGAATCCCAGTGTCCCATATGGTCCCCCGTGCCTGCCAGGAGGTATTTCTGAGCAGACAGCCAGGAGTAACCCCTGAGCATCACCGGGTGTGACCCCCCCAAAAAAAAACAAAAACAAAAACAAAAAGGAAGCCCTCACATTCCTTAGTAAATTGTCCTTTACCAGATCTTGATAAACCAAAACTAAACAAAATCATTCAAGTTTTAAGACCATTGTGGTTTATTACTTTTCTCATAGACATACCTGTTAAATCTTTTGTTAAACTTAAGATCTTTAAGTATTTTATATATTTTAAATCGATAAATGTGATATTTAACGATTTTATCTTATAATTCTAAAGTTCCTAAAATAAAACTTTTCTTGTATAAACTCAGTTCTTATGAACTTATTTGACTAGTGGTAATATATTTGTCCTTTTTCCATCTTCTGATGATTGCTGATAGGGTGTTCCATACTGTATTGAAATGTTGGGCTTTTCATTTCAAAGTCTTAAAATGATTACCTATTTCTCAATTAGTTACGATACTAGTATTTTTGTAGTAAATGAGAATCACCTGAATTTACACACATTTTCTCCAAAATAATCAAGGACTTGACAATAATCTACCAACCAGATTCTCTTCCATTTGGAGTGAATGAGAATAGGAAGAACACTTACCAAGGGAAAATTCCTAAATCTGGGTTAGTTGTGGAAGTTACAATTGCAGGTGTTTTAACCAAGAGGTTCAGTTGTTTTCAGGGAAGTAAGTTCAGTTGCTTTTAGGTAAGTATACATAAAGGAGACACATGCAACGAGTACACACACAGCACCTATTTATATTCAAAACTTATCAATTAAGTCCCTAGTGAAGTTGTTTTGTTTTTTTTTTTTTCCAAAAACTAGAGGTTTGCTATAGATCAAGAAACCAAAGTAACAGATAATGGTCACTCGTAAAATATCATGAGTTGATAAACTCAAATGGTAGTTTCATCAAATTTGGGATGCAAGTTAATCCAGAGCAAGTAAAATCTTCAAATATAGAGTGGTTTTGTATTGCATAAATTGTCAGTTTGTACCTTTTCATTTAGTCTCTGTTCTTCTATTGGAACTAAAATTTTCTGTGTGCTCAAACAAATGTGAAGAGAAATCTAATTAGTATTGGAAAGATTTCTCCAAGTTCTAAAGTCAAGCTCCTTGAACTCCCCCCCCCCCATTTTGTTTTGGGGCCAAGTCCAGCAATACTCAAAGAGATTACTTACTCCTTGGCCTGCACTCAGGAATCACTCCTGGCAGTATTCAAGGGACTACATGGGATGCCAGAGAATGAAGGGTTAGATGGCCGTATGCAAGACGAGTACCCTACCTGCTACATTAACATTCTACCCCTCCTTAGACATTTTAATTACCTTCTTTGCCAGTGTGTGTGTGTGTGTGTGTGTGTTTTGGGGCCACTCTCTCTGGGCCCAGGGTGCCATATACAAGGTGTCAGGGATTGAACCTGGGCTGGCCACATGCAAACCAAAAGTCCTCCTCACTGTCCTATCATTCCAGCCCCCAATTATTTTACTTTTGAGGCCACACCTGGTGGTGACTCAGTAAAAAACTCGAATTTATTTGTTTTTTTGGACACAGAGAATCAAATCCACGGATTCTGTGTGCAAAGTGTGTGTATGTGCAAAGTGTGCAGAATGTAACTTTAAAAGTTTGTCAAAAAATCTAAGGAAATAGTTAGAGAATACAATTCTATTTAAGGGACTCTCATAAAGCCCCCATCTTGAATTTACACCAATCATCTCAAACTTGGTAAAACTCAAATTTTACCTCTATCAATGTACCAAGTTTTATTATACTCTTGGATGATTGTTTTGGTTTTGAATCATAACAGGCTAGGCTCAGGACTTAACTCACATCACGGCTTTGCACTGAGTGTTTGGGGCCCATATGGTAAGCCGATGTTCAAACTTGGGTAGGTCTACCTGCTATGCTATCACTCCAATCCCAGTCTTTAATGTTTACCAAGATAACTACCTACACCTGAATTTCAATTTTTTGTGTGTGTGTTTTCAGGCCACACCCATTTGATGCTCAGGGGTTACTCCTGGCTAAGCGCTCAGAAATTGCCCCTGGCTTGGGGGGACCATATGGGATGCTGGAGATTGAACCGCGGTCCTTCCTTGGGTAGCGCTTGCAAGGCAGACATCTTACCCCTGAATTTCAAATTTTGACTCAAGCCTTTTTCTGCACCTGGACATTATTTATGTAGGCCCAATTTCTTGTGGCATTACCTTGCTAGTAAAGTGTAATTCAGGACGCTGTTCTAAGATTTACTCCTTTAAAAATATCTCAGGAACTCAAAAATTCTACTTGTTTGATGTCCTCTGTGAACCACAAATGCTCATGGAGGCCCACTAATTGTTCTACTGATTCCCCTTAAGACCAAAACACCTCTGCAGCAGAGCTGAGGGTAGGACAGCACAGAGTGTCGCCAACCCCCCATCAATGACTCCTAATTGAGTTTGACCTTGGGCATTCACTCCTCTGGAGAAGTCTGGTTAAAGAAGACAATACCTATCACCACTGTGTTGCTCTAAGGCACATCAAGCCCAATTGTTTTTGTGCCATCTCTGTGGTGGCTCTGCTCTCAGTAATCATTCCTGGCAGGCTCAGCTGGGGGTAAAGGGTAGTGATTTCTAACTCTCAAATTGGAAAATTAAGCTCTGAATAAGATAAAGGAAATTTTCCAACTACCCAGTGTCTGTCCTCATAAAACAGATATACCATACCCCAAAGCACTAATTGGTAATTTTGTTTCTGAGAAGACCCTTAGTAACAATATAGCTGACTGGTATACTGGTTCTACTATGCAACTAGCTGAATACAATAGAAGCAACTGTTACCTCCAAGTTACATCCGAGTATCACTTCTGCTCATACCTGCCAGATGTCAGTTGTCATTCAGGGGACTCATAGACATTCACATTGTGATGAACTGAGTCCCTTCAACAGTCTTGTAAATTACTAATCTCATCTAGGCCTGTGCAAACCTTCAAGATGGCAATTATACAGAAAGCCAACTCATACTATGAGACTTCAAGATAGATATAACCACAACTAAGTTAATCTTTGATTGCTGACTTAGAAATCATGAAGGGTTAAACGCATGACTGGCAGGCTCGGGATGCTGAGAATTAAACCCAGGTCAATCCTGGGTTTGCCACATTCAAGACAAGCATGCCACCGATGTGCTATCTCTCCAACCCCAAGATGCAATTTTTAAATTTGAAAACAATTTGCAACTGACTAAATTCCTTCCAATTATTAAATTCTACTTACCTAACAAAACGTTTTGGAGGGCCACACTCAGCGATGTTTGGGAATCACTCCTAGACTTTGGGAACCACATGGGATGCCATGGATTGAACCAGATTAGTAGCATGAAATGTGTTCCAGACCCTAACAAAAACTTTTTGATACAAAATATTTGTAGTCAAAGCCCACTACTATTGATTATAAGCCTATAAACTGCAGGTATTTTTTTGTTTGTTTTTGTGGCTACACCAGCTTGATGCTCAGGGGTTACTCCTGGCTAAACGCTCAGAAATTGCCCCTGGCTTGGGGGGACCATATGGGACGCTGGGGATCGAACTGCGGTCCTTCCTTGGTTAGCGCTTGCAAGGCAGACACCTTACATCTAGCGCCACCTTACCGGTCCCAACTGCAGGTATTTTTACAATCATATTCACAAATAGAGCAGCAGGATTTTTTTGTTCTCTCATTGGGACAAAACTGCAGACAGTAAACAGCATTTCTTTTGGGGGGGAAATTGAGGGAGATTACTGGACTGAGCACAGCAGAGCACTCTTCCAGTGGGGACTGAGCTACAACCTCAACTGTGCAGTATTTTTTTTAAACGTTATCGATTGATTTTTCTGGGCCACAACTTGTAGTGCTCTGGGGTTATTCCTGGCTCTGCACTCAGAAATCGCCCCTGGCAGGCTCGGAGTCCAAATGGGATGCCGGGAACAGAACGAGGTCCCTCCTAGGTCGGCCGCACACAAGGCAAACGCCCTACCGTTGTGCTATCTCTCCGGCCCCAGCTGCGCAATATTTTTACTAAATGTTAAAAGGCATGATTAAATATAGCCTATTTAATCTTAAACTAGGCCTTAAAGAAAAAAATGAATGAATTATTGAGGAAGGAGAAAAGTGACTAGCTATTTTATACCCAATCTCAAACATTTGCATGGTATTGATATTTACCAGACATCATAGGTAACTACCAGAACATCACATAACTTTATTTCAGATATAACAGCGATGTTAAAATCAACAAGTTTAATTCTTAACTGCACCAAGTAAATGTAGCCATTTTAAGTATTTTAAGTTATTCCCTCCAAAAAACTGAGGGAGCTTCTTTCTTTCTACCCCACAAACCATGGTTTCCCAATAGCTGTTTTTGGAGGACTTTCAAATGAGTAAACTGTTTTGGGGATGCTTCAGAACTTCTTTCCCCAAATATAACTAATCTGGACAAATTATATTGCATAGATTTCTCCACAAATTATTTTTGTCAGAACAAAATGCAATTACATACAATTTTTGCCTATTTGCCCCACAGTACAAATGATTTTTCCTGGAAAATGTGATGGATATATTGTGTGATCTTCTAGTTAATTATAATAATTTTATTTTACCTCAATAATTTTTATCACATATCAAAATATCCAACTTAACACGGGCATTACTTCAGTCTTTACCAACTCGTAAGCATATGAACTACTAGCACCCAGCTTCTATTTCTACATCCTCCTGCTTTGTAAATGTATGGAATATTTAATAGTTTGCTGTAGGACAATTAACCTTTTATAAACATTTACAATTTAGGTGAAGTCACTGACTAGTATGGAAAAAGAAACTATGATAGGGAGCCTACACACTCAATTCAAAATTTATTATTTTTTTTTTCCTCCTTAAATAACATGTAGTTCATTGTCATGAGGCAGGTATTCAGTTTTCAATAACCACATTTAGGGATACATTCATAGGACTGATTAAATAGTCCAGGTGAAATGGTTATAGAAATAGAGGCAGTGTCATCTCAGAAAACTCATTTATATATCAAAATCTATTTTGATATCTGGAAGTTTACAAAAAGGCTGAATTCGTCAAACTAATTTTCCCTTCTGTAACTTACATACTTTTTATCTTGGCAAGAGCAAGCTGAAGCTTATCCATGAAGGTAAAGGTGCTTAATGCTAAACTTTTCTTCTAAGCTTAGATTTGGACTGCTTAAGAAACTGAGACCCAACAAATCAGCATGATCTTTCTACAATTTCACTATTTTAGTTTAGAACCCTATAACTCTTTCATCAACTATCTTCCTTTTCTGTATTATTCTTGGCACTCAATTAAGACTATTAAAGTCTACTGTACTTAACTTTCACATTCTCAAATTAAGAACTTAAGATTATAAAATGTGCATAAACATTCTGTAAAATAATTTTGACAAATATTTAACATATTGGGAGAGATGAGTCTTTTATGTCGGAATTTTCTTAAGGAGAAATATAATGAACAACCTTCTCTTAATGTCAAATGACAGAAAGGTCAACCCTGTGCTCTGTTTCTATGTTCAATAAGAACATTTCTTGGGCCACCAGCACTGGCGATCTAAAAACATTTTAAATGTTGCAGATGGGACTATGGAGTAAAAATGAAAATGCCAGGTGTCCCTTATCTTACAAGTATTATTAAACCAATCAGTCACTCCCTATATGTTAAAAAATGATCTGGCATAAACCAGTCTCATTAAGAGGAGGTCACAGTGACACTTGCATTATTAACACTTCTAGACTTCTATTTTTCCAACAGAAGCAGTATGTTCAACAATTCCCCTTCCCTAAATCCTTACTATCATAGGCACAAAATGTAAGCAAATCTGGGATGTTCTCCAACAGATAAGCAATAGCACAGCTATATCATTCTCAAAAATACTGACTAGATATTCTTTCCTATGTAATCAAATGCTTAGTGGCCACACTTTAAACAATCTGCATTAGCTAGCATTAAACGCATTTATTGTGCCACAAGTCCCTCTAAGCTTCCTTTTAGGTATTTTTTAATATATCCAAGAGAAAACACCTGCTTCAGGCTTATTTAGGAATATTGACCTATCTACTGTGGGGTTTACTGAACAAAAAGGACAGGAGAAAATAGTGAACCACAACAAACATCTTTAGGTCAGTTAAAGGCCATATCTCTAGCTGGGATATTAAAAAAAAATTAATCTCACCAGCCCACTCTCTAAAAGTTAATGCCACTAACAATCAACAGCAGGAAAAAGAAACCTGCTTAGAAACAATCCACTCAGCAAAATGCAGTTAACTCAAATACTGAGACCAATGTTTGACACTATCTACCAAAAAAACTCTCCCACCCACCCTTAACCACCATCAAAGAAGAGAGTAATTGCTTTAAAACAAAACAAAATAAGCTTAGCATTTCTTATAAGGATAGTAAATAGTCTAAACTCCTGATAAAGTACTCTGAAGGACAGAGGTGGAGTGAAGGCAATGTCCAGGGATTAGCATCCCACAGTCTTAAGAACCCCAAGTACCACAAACATACTACTAAACTTGTCTGAGTTAGAGAACAAAATATTGCTGCTGCTGTTTTGTCTTTTGAAATATATGATAATTTGTAAGCTCTGCCGTTCAATGTGAAAGCAGGACATAAGGGAAAAAAAAAAACTAAAAATTTGAAACTGATACCCAAATTCTCAGAACCAATACAGCTGAACTGTGAAACAACAAATGTAATTTTTTTTCCCTACAGTCAAACCACCTCACCAGGGGAGAAAAAGGAAAAAAGAAAAATAATCCAAACATGATTAATCTTTAAAGTCCTTCAACATATTAAAATTTTTAAGAGGAAAGGAAAGAGGAGAAAGACAAAAGAAGGTGGAAAAGTTTAAAAGAAAGGGGGAGGGGGAAATCAATGGGCCTCTCTTTTATTTGGCGACAAGCAAGTGCAAGAAAAGTTCATTTGCAATTTATCAGTTGTCTGTCTTTTGCACATCTGCATTCTGGCCAGAAGGGACTTTGAGGTTTTTCTGCAGCACATGAGCATCTGCGGGCTCTATTCTCTTATAGTAGTTCTTCTTTGTCTCAATAACCTCAAAGCCAAACTTTCTGTAGAAGTCAATTGCTGACTCATTGCTGATCTGGACATGCCTAAGATATATAAAAGGACATCAGGAAAAAAGAATATTAAGATTTCATAAGCTTTACATATTCTCCAGAGATAGTTTCAAATTAGTTGGAACTGGAATAATACAGAACTTTTTCAAGATTCTCTTACAATTACCAGTAATACTTATAAAGATTAAATCCAAAATATTAATAAAGATTAGGTATTCATTTCAGAAAACCTTTGCTGGCAAATTTACATTTGTAATGTTAGCCCTTATGTGTAAGACAGCTGACTGATAACAGTTTTTACTCTTATAATTTTAAGTATCCGAGCTACTCTAACATTTCATATTTAAAAAATTGTCTTTAATCAAATATAGGTTAATAATGAGATGATTCAGATATTAATGCAAGCAGAAAAAAAGAAAAATTTAAAAGTAGGGTTTATACTGAAATGCTATGTTGAAATTATAATCATACTATATTTTGAAAATAAAAGTTAATTAACTTAAGCTTTTTCAATTACTTCTCAAAATAATAATATGCAATTAGATCTTCCACTGCTAAATTGAAAATAAAAATAATTAAATTTATGCACTATAAAGACAACTAATGGTTGTGTTCTTAGCTTTGTTTTTGTTAAATCAGAAGTTACTTAAGGTACAAATGTTATCAACTATGCACTGATTAATCTTAGTTCTTACAAATAAGCAAGTCCTCAAAGTCCTAACAAAACAGTGGTATAAAAACAGTGGTATAAACAACATTGTCTGACTGTATTTTAAATTCTGAACATGAGTTTAATATTGATTTTGCTCCTAGAATTCTGAAATTCTACTCTTAAGAGAATAACAACGAGTTTAATATTGATTTTGCTCCTAGAATTCTGAAATTTCTACTCTTAAGAGAATAAATAAAGCAGGGCTGGAGAGACAGTGGCTAAGGTGCTTCCCTTGCTTGGGCAGACTTGGACTGGATCCCTGGCATCCCATATGGGGAGGTCCCCCCAAGCACTACCAGAAGTGATTCCCAAATGCAGAGCCAGGCAAAACCTCCAAGAACTACTGGATGTGCTCCCAAACAACAATGAAAGATAATAAAGCAAAATCAGAGCCAGAGATACATGTGGGCAGGGCTCTGTCCCTGCATATTGCTAATCCAGGTTCATACCCAGGACTGATCTCTTGAGCACCAACATGTGTGACCCTCAAAGAAACAAATCAGTATAAGAAAATTAAAATGTGGTTTATTAAAAAAAAGCAGAATTGGGCCAGAGAGATAGTACAGTGGTAGGGTGTTCAATTTCTGGCATCCCATATGGTCCCCAGAGCTTGCCAGGAGTAATCCAAAGCACAGCCGGGTATGGCCAAAAACAAAAACAAAAGAAGAAGAATTTACAGATTAACAAAGCCATACATAACAAAGCGGACAAAGTAGTGATCGAATTAATAAATCCAGAGTCTTATACATAGTAAGGTGCTCTACCTTTTGAGCCACCAGCTGGGACTAATAATTTATTTTATTTTAGGTACTTTATTATTAAAACAAACCAATATGAGGGGGCAGAGAGCACAGCAGTAGGCCATTTGCTTGCACACAGCCAACCCAGGTTCAATCCCAGGCATCCCATATGGTCCCCGAGACTGCTAGGAGTAATTTCTGAGTACAAGCCCAGGAGTAATCCCCCAAGTGCTACCAGGTGTGGCCCCAAAGAAATGCAAAACAAACAATAAAAAACCAACATGAACCTTATAAACACTATTTCTATGTTTTCAAGGAAACAATAAGTTGCAAAAGTCCCTAATAAAGATTTTTATTGCCAATATTTAAGAACATTTAAATAAATTTTACTTACAGATAAATGTTGTCAAAAGTGCCATCTTTTTCACAGATGTTTAAGACATGATTTAACATTTTAGTTCCTATTAATAAGACAAATAAATAACCTCATTAAAAACCAATCTTTAAAACTATGCACCTGCCATCTTAATACCTGAGCTCATTAATAGAATTTGATGTAAAGGGGGCTGAAGCAATAGCATGGCGGTAGAGTGTTTGCCTTGCATGCAACCAACCCAAGTTCAATTCCTGGCATCCCTGGCTCTCCACCCCCTCTTCCCTGTCTACCAAGAGCAATTTCTGAGCACAGAGCCAGGAATAACCCAAGCACCACCGGGTGTGGCCCCAAAACAAAACAAAAGAAAAATTGAGGCAAAGTAGACTCCTTGATATTAAAAATGTTATTTTCCATGCTAGAGCAATAGAGAGGCTAGGACATTTTCCTTGATGAAGCCAAACCGGGTTTAATCCTGTCATTTCATGATTTCCCAAACACTGCTAAGGAGTGATTCCTGAGTGCAGAGCCAGAAATAAGGCCAAGGCACTGCTGTGTGTCTCAAAAATATAAAAACAATTGTTCTCTCTATAATGCCTACACATATTTAAAACTGCTAACAGAAGGGGTCTGAGAGATAGCATGGAGGTAGGGCATTTGCCTTGCATGCAGGACGGTGGTCTGAATCCCGGTATCCCATATACTCCCCTCCCCCCCGCCCCCCCCCCCACCTGCCAGGAGCGATTTCTGAGCATAGAGTCAAGTTCACACCCCTAAACACTGCCAGTGTGAACCAAAAACAAAAACAAAAACAAAAACAAAAAAAAAACCTGCTAACAGAAAACAATCTTTAGGCACATACTCCTGGATAAAAGGAGGGAAAAAAAAAAGAAAAAGAAACCTTAATAATAAATCTACATATGGCTTCCAATTGAATTATATTAACAAACAACATTTGTTTTTCAATTATAACTCTATCCAGGTATGCCTGAAAGAACAGAAAGAACAGAGATTTATCGAGGCTTCTTTCAAGAAGTGAAAAGAGTTTTACCTATTCCTAGTCTTCGGTATGGAGCCAGACATCCTAGTGTCATGATGTAAAGTCTCTTCTGATTCTGTGAATGATCCACCCGACAGCATACTGCTCCTACTGCAATATCATTGAAATAGGCTGCCATGGAAGACACAAAAAGTTTAACAGACAAAATCATAAGCTAGAAGGATTAAATTATTGCCATTAGTTACTCAGCATCAATATCAACAACTCAATTATTGACCCTCTTCATATGACCAGAGAAACGTTAAAACCTCTAGCAGAAAGCTAATATGCAAAACCACATAAACACATAAAATAAGAAGATGCAATTAGCAGTTCCTTTTAAAAGTATTTTATCTTGATTCTTATCAGAATTTACCACTCTCATTCCTCAGATCTTAAGGAGATAATATTAAAGCTAAGGATCCATACAAGAACATAAAATTAACCAATGAAATAAGGGAGAAAAACACAACAAAACAAAACAAAACAACATACCAAGTTTTGCTAGCTCACCAACCTCCAGCACATCCTTGTAGAACTTGTCATTGTAGCTGACTGGAAAGATGACCTGGTTTAATCTCTTCAGTTGTTTAATATTGTGTGGTGTCACGTCTCCCAGTTCGATCCGGCTACTGGAACAAACCAAAATGTGCTCAATAAAGTATTATTAATTAATTAAAACGCCAAATATTTAAGAGGTTTCTTTTTTTTGGGGGGGGAGAGGAGGGTCACATCTGGTGTGCTCAGGGGTAGCTCCTGGTTCTGAGCTCAGAAATCACTCCTCTAAGTTTCGGAGGACCAAAATGGATGCCAGGAATTGAACTGGGATCTGTCTGGGTTGGCAACATGCAAGGCAAATATCCAAACACTGTGCTATCAATTCGGCCCCAAAGAGGTTTGTTTGTTTGTTTATTTATTTTGGTTTTTGGGGCCACACCCGTTTGATGCTCAGGGGTTACTCCTGGCTAAGCGCTCAGAAATTGCCCCTGGCTTGGGGGGACCATAGGGAACGCCGGGGAATCGAACCGCGGTCCGTCCTAGGCTAGCGCTGGCAAGGCAGACACCTTACCTCTAGCACCACCTCGCCCGCCCAAATTGAACTAACATTTTTTTTTGTTTTGTTTTTTGGGGGGCCACACCCAGTGACGCTCAGGGGTTACCTCCTGGCTATGTGTTCAGAAGTCGCTCCTGGCTTGGGGGACCATATGGGACGCTGGGGGATCGAACCTCGGTCCGTCCTAGGCTAGAGCTGGCAAGGCAGACACCTTACCTCTAGCGCCACCACGCTGGCCCAAAGAGGTTTATTTCTAATGAGTGCCAATACTAATAAGGGGATGACCAATGGAATTCAGATACACTGCTAGTCCTCATGTAAAATTGAATTTCAAAGTTTTATGAGACAATCTAGCCTATGTATCAAAATATCTAAAAAAGTACTTCTGGTCTAGGATGTAGCTCAGCTGTCTGTGTAAGGCCCTGGGTTTGACTCCTGATGTGAGAGGTAAAAAAGTAATTCTATGTTTTAAAACGATCTTGTTTAAGTAATCCTACTCTAGGAATTTATGATCAAAATATGCATATTTAAATTAAGCCAGATATATTCTACATGCGGAAGAAAATAAAGCAGTGCCCAAACTCAAGGTTCCTAAGGTTCTCCAGGTTCCCATAAATCCTCCAGCTTCCCAGATCTTCAAGAGTGCATAATCTCAGTCCAAATACAAGCAGGTGAAAATAAACGTTTAAGAAATGATCAAAATGAAGAAAATTATCTGCTTCCAAACAAACAGCACAATACAATGCTGGCCCTACTTCCTCAAAGCTAGTTTCAGAACACAGTGGCTTTTGTCAACATCAAGGAAACATGGCCCGGAGAGATAGCACACAGCGGTGTTTGCCTTGCAAGCAGCCGATCCAGGACCTAAAGTGGTTGGTTCGAATCCCGGTGTCCCATATGGTCCCCAGTGCCTGCCAGGAGCTATTTCTGAGCAGATAGCCAGGAGTAACCCCCGAGTGTGGCCGGGTATGGCCCAAAAACCAAAAAACAAACAAATATACATCAAGGAAACAAACAAACAAAAAAAATGCCCAGTTAATCACCTACATCATATAAACAGGTTGTGCATATACTGTTGGAAAAATGTCTAAATTAGAATACCAAACATTTTTATGACTAAAAGAAAAACAAATTACTGTCCCAATGAGTCTAGTTTAAATAAAAGGTGCATCTGATATTAGCATAGAAAGATGTGATTTATTGTCTTCTGAGAAAAAGCATCTTCCAATAGATTTTATAATTTATAATTTATATTTCTAGTGTATATATGATTATAGACTATTTTGTTGTTAAGCATTTACAGAAAAATAAAAATACTCTAAAATGTATCGTGAAGAAGAGTAGGAGAGGGGCTGGAGTGGTGGTGCTAGAGGTAAGGCATCTGCCTTGCAAGCTCTGCCTAGGAGGGCTAGGAGGACTAGGAGGTACAAACCTCAGGAAGTACTGTGACTGGCGTGTGTGTGCATTACACGTGTGTACTTGCCATCATCACAACTACAACACTGAAAGTTTGGACAAAGGAAAATAAAAAGTTGTTTATAATTTAATAGCAATATGCTGAAAGGCCACAAGATGGAGATATGACTCCACAAAAGTGGGTATTTCTCTATAAAGTATGATTATTATATAGCAAAAATTATGATTTACAGAGAAAGAATGAAGCTTAACTGTATGTACTTTTATTGGTATCAGATGTACAACACAAAATTTTAGCCAGTCACTTACTGAGAAGTATTTGATCTGCAAGGGACCTCAGAAGCTAATTTCTAGGCGATGGAACAGAGAACAGAGGCCCAAAGAATTACAATGTAATTATCAGTAAATCCAAAATAAAACTATGCCTGAAAATTCTCCTTATCTTCCAAGATCAGTCACACCATGATTCTTCAAAGGGGCTGATCATTGTAACTTAAGATTATTTTATTATGTTGTTTTTGGTCTTGGAGCCTCACCCTGTCATGGCCAGAGATTACTCATGGCTCTGTATTCAGGAATAACTCTTGGCAAGCTCATAGAAACCATATGAAATGCCAAGGATTAATCACAAGTTAGCCATGTGCAGGGCAAATACCTATCCACTATATATTCCTTGAGATTTTTGTTTTGTTTTGTTTTGTTTTGTTTTTTGGGCCACACCCGGCGGTGCTCAGGGGTTACTTCTGGCTATCTGCTCAGAAATAGCTCCTGGCAGGCACGTCCCATATGGGACCCCGGGATTCGAGCCAAACACCTTAGGTCCTGGATCAGCTGCTAGCAAGGCCAACACTGCTGTACTATCTCTCTGGCCCCTCAAGATTTTTAACACAGAGGAAACACTATAACCTAAGGTATACTGATCTACACAAGTACGTCTGTTTATGGTCAAACTTTCAAGGGGGCTTATGAGTAACTTTTTCCCCCTAATCTATTAATAACGAAGCTCTAAATAATATGTAAGGAAATGAAATATATATGTAAATTATATTAAAAAATGACTTATCTAAAGTATAAATTCCTCCCAACTAAAATCCAAGCCACTCAGAATTTATCAAAGCACAGCTTAAAATACTAACCTCAGATTTATGAGCAAATATTAGCCGGTTATTCTGCCGAAATATCAACTGATTTCCTGCTAAGATTTCTACTGACTTAGATCCCTCCTCCTTGTCCGGGTAGGGGTGACAGAAACAATACTGTGGGTAAGGAGAAGGCATTTATGTTGCATGTTGCCCACCTGAATTGGATACTTTGTATGCTAGAGGAGAGATCCCTGAGCAGAGACCCAGGAGTGACTTCTGCGCAGAGGCAGGAAGAAAAAAGTCCTAGCACTATGGGGATGGTAAAGGTGGTGATCCAAAACCGAATCAAAACAAAAATCAATCTGATTAGAATTTTGTTACCTTTTGAACACAACCAAGGCAAGGCAACTCTATACTATGATGAGCATTTATTTTTCCCACTGGGGAGAGTTTACTAACTTACAAAACTAGAGGACCGGTGCCTAAGCCACAGCACAGCAGGCAGGTTGTTGCACACTGCCAATCCAGGTTTGATTCTTGACAACACAAATGTTCCTCTGAACCCACAATAAGTGACCCTGAACATAGAGGCAGGAAAGCCCTGAGCCCACCGAGGTGTGACCCTTCCTCAAAACAACGAAACTGGAGAATCATTTATTTCAAGGAATTCCTAAATCAATCCCAGAATCTGCAGACCATTAATACATATGATCTGTTTCTCACTTCATCTAGATTTTAGAGTATTTTCCCAACTTTGGTATAATGCTCATTCCCAACAATAATTTATACCATGCATGGCTGAAATGTTATCTACAGCGTTTTCTTCTATTCTTATGATTTCTCTAAGTGTGTTTCCCTCTCTTATCAGACTGGAAAACAATTTCATTTTCATAAACTGGTAACAATATACATCACTCTTTTTATGGAAGTTAATTGGCAGTAAATATCAGCACTTAAAAAGAGTATCTCTGACGCAAAGATTTCTATTCAAGGAACTTAACCAAAAATAAGGAATTAGGAATATGTGACAAGAAATTCTACAAACAAGAATATCAAGAACACCAAAGCACTATCAAGAACAGAAAGAAGTCTTTCACTTTAGAAAACAAGGTTTATCCCTTAAATTCAACTTTAGTAAGAATGACAGAGGCAGAATATAGTTTATACTAGCCCAGGAAAGATAAATCTATATTTTTAATGTCTTCCCTGGCCACAGCAAATAAAAATTAAGATTGTGATATTTTATCTAAAACAATAAATGGGTTCCAGAGTTATGAACTGTTTTAGATATCTACTATTGTAGGCATACTAAAAAAGAAACTAAAAAAATAAAACAAAAAAACCCAGTAACTCTAGAAATACCTACAGTCTTGGACCTAAAATCACAAGGAAATAATTTGAGACAGACTTTGTCTTTTCAGGTATAATACATTACTGTATAAACTCAGTCAAGTAATTAAAAAAATTCTAGCACTGGGCTGGAGAAATAGCACACTAGTAGCGTGTTTGCCTTGCATGCAGCTGATCCAGGATGGTGGTTCAAATCCCAGCATCCCATATGGGCCCCCGATGCCTGCTAGGAGCAATTTCTGAACACAGAGCCAGGAGTAACCCCTGAGGCACTGCCAGGTGTGACCCAAACCCCACTACCCCTCAAAAAAATTCTAGATAATACAGTAAGTAGGCTACACACAGTCAACCCAGGTTCGATTCCTGGCTCCAAGTACTGCCAGGAGTGACTCCTGAGTGCAGAACCAGAAGTACTTCCTGGACATCGCAGGCCTGTGGGTGGAAAAATATTCCCAGAATCAACATTAATAAGGCAAATAGGTAAAATTATTTCCACATATATTAATGACTATTTTACTTGTTTTAGATACCTGGCACCAAATCATACTATCATACTAGCAGGAGGGAAAACACTACCAGCAGTTCTAAGGAATCATGTGGTGCCATGGATGGAACTGGTTATCCACAATAAAAAGTTGCATCTAGATCTTTGACACCAAATGCTGACTTAAACATCACCCTTTCTCTTCACCTATCCATTCCCAAGAGACAGCACAAAGCAGAGGGGTTGAGGCATTTGCCTTACATCCTATGGATCTTAGTTCAAATCCTCAGAATCACATTTGGTATCCAGAGCACCATCAGAAGTCACTCCTGAATGTAGAAGCCAGAAATAATTGAGCATAGGCAGCTGTGACCCAAATTTCTGGGGCAGGTGTCTTACTCCTGCCATCTCTCCCCCATCTTTTTTTCCTTTTAGACCTGTGGTTTGAACTGTTGTTGAGGAAGGGTATCATGCATATCACTTTATCTCCCACTTTATTCAGCATCCAGTTTTTGTTCAGAGTGATCAGTTCCAACTATCCTTGTCATAGAGGTCCCTTTTCTACCCTAACTGCATTGCTCCACTATTTGTAGCAAGCTTCGTAACATAGATTGGTACAGGTCCTCATCTCTATTGTCTCCGGATATAATTATCATCATACTATTTTCTTTTTTCTTATATCCCACAAATAAATGAGATTATTCTACGTCTATCCCTCTCCTTCTGGCTCATTTCACTAAACAAAATACTTTGCATATCCATCCACATCTAAGCAAATTTATGACTATTTTTCCTAACAGTTGCATAGTATCTCATTGGGATGATGTACCAGTTTCTTTAGCCACTTAGTCACTTGAGGTGTTTACAACTTTTGACTATTATAGTGTTGTAATGAACATAAAACACAAAGGACTTCAGGGGCTGAAAAGACAGCATAGAGAAGGACAGTGGTTTGAATCCTGGTATCCCATATGATCCCCTCAGTTTGCGTGGAGCGATTTCTGAGCATAGATCCAAGAGTAAGCCCTGAGCGCTGCTGGGTGTGACCACCCCCCAAACACAAAGGAATTTGCTGTATGATAATTTTGTGTTTCTAAGGTATTTTCCTGGGAGTGGTATTGCTGGATCATATGAAAGCTCAATTTGTAGGTTTTTGAGGGGAAACCAATTTTCAAAAAGGCTAGACCAGTCTACATTCCCACCAGCAGTGAACAAGTCCCTTTTTCTCCACATCCATGCCAGCCCTGGTTGGTCTTGTTTTTGTGTTGTGTGCCAGTCTCTGTGGTGAGATGATATCCCACTGTTGTTTTAATTTGCATCTCACTGATGATTAGTGATGTAAAACATGTTTTCCAAGTGCTTTTTAGCCACTTATCCTTTCTTTCTATTTTCTTCTCCTCCCCATTCTTGGATGAGATTAGATATTTTATTCTTGTTGAATCCTACCAGTACCTGTATATCTTAGAATACTAACCCCTTATCTAAACTTTTTTCTTTTTTTAATTTTTCCCCCACCCCCTAAACGTTTATTTCTTTAATTAAATGTAAAATTCAACTACTCAATTCTGAAGTCACGTCAACTGCTCAATACCCAACTGTTAGTTATCCAGTGTCATCAGTGGACTGAAAGAACATTTTGCATGTCAGGTACTAAATGAACAAATGTCAACAGAACAGATCAAGAGAACATATTTTTATGTATATGACAGCATAATTACAAAATCTTGCATTTATAGTGTTAATACACACAATTATTACCATAATGAAAAGCTTTACTAGTATTATAATATGTAGTATATATATACATACTAAAAAATAGTATAACAAATTTTTTAGATTGTGCTTAAAAAGAAGTATCTAAATAAGTATCTTTCAGATGCAGAAAGGTAAAAGCAATACATGAAATAAAATATTAGACATCAAGGGGCCGGAGAGGTAGCATGGAGCTAATGCGTTTGCCTTTCATGCAGAAGGTTGGTAGTTCGAATCCTGGCATCCCATATGGTCCCTTGTGCCTGCCAGGGGCGATTTCTGAGCATAGAGCCAGGAGTAACACCCCTGAGAGCTGCCAGGTGTGACCCAAAAAAAACAAACAAACAAAATTAGACATCAAAGGATTAGAGAATGTAGAAAAGTAAAATGTAATAGAACATTAGTATGGTCTGATAAAAATCACTAATTTCTCTGCAAGACAATGGCTTATATGAGTAACCTTTTAATATTTTACCAAATCAGATACTTAGTATATTAATAACATTTTAATATCTTACCAAACCAGATACTTGTTTACTTCAGAACTTTACCAGCAACTGCCCATACTTTTGTTAAGGAATCTCACTGACAGTAACAAAGCATCAATACATGTATTGATAATCAACACACTCTCTAAATTTCTCAGTAATTTTACTTAAATAGATGCTAATATCTGATCTCTTATGCAAAATACAACTTAATAGTTTCTTTTCTACTTCTTTTATAATTAAGGAATACATTACACTGACTTAATATTACTACACAGGTAGATTACATTTAATATTAAATTATCTAGGGCCAGAAAGGTAATATAGCAGGCAGGGGGCTACCTTGCATGTGACCAATCCAGGTTTGATCCCCCACATTCCATATGGTTCCCAGATTTTTTTTATATCTAACAGATAAAATTCCAGAGCACAGAGTCAGGAGAAAACCTCAGCACTACTATGTGTGCAACCAGCTCGCCCAATTAACCCCAACACAACAAGGATATTACAAAGTTTATAATCTAGTAATTCAATACCTTAGGTTATTGCCTACATAGATAAGAACATGAATAGCAAGTTTTAGAAAAGTTTCCAAATTCTACTTTAACCTTGCTATTTGTTTTCTGATCAAAATAGCAATAAAAAACACTTAAAGTATAGGATGCATTGGTAGAGGACAAATACGGCTAACAGATGTATTCACCAAGTCAACACCAAGAATAGATATAATTGCAGTACAGAGGTGTGTATCATCTGAATTCCTCAACTTACATTATTGATGACAAATCTTTTATTTCAAAGTCTCAATTAGTTAACTGCACACTACATGATGCATTTATATTACCTTTCCATCATGCTGAATACCTCCTTACAACAGAAAGGTAAACGCAATTCAGTTTTACCTTCTGTTATATCAACTAATTAGTCATTTCATTCCCAGTGGTTTGAAACTTTACTACATCTGCAGACCAGCAAAAGTGCCCTGACTAAAGGCTAATAATCTCTATAATAAATCAAGTGGCTATCAGTCTTTTTATTTCAACTGATGATTAGTATTTAACTATTTAACTATTATACTATGATACTATGATAGTATTTTAACCATTCACAAATCCACCTAGAAAGCCCCATGTTAATTAAATGTCTCAAATGTATACACCATGCACATAAATATATGCAATAATTAAAAATTAGGAATTTATTATATGGAAGGCAAATACCAAAACCAATGAAGAACCCATTATTACTAGTATTATTTGGGAATTTCTTCATTTGAGAAGTTAAAGGTCAATTTTTATAAAAATCATTTCAAAAACTTACAATTCTAAGTTCGCTGTTCAAAGAAGTGATAGGAAAGTCGGCATGAGGATTCTTCATTTTAGACATAAGGCACAGATTTAATCACTTAAAATTTAACCAACTCATTTCTAAGGATTTACTTTCATCTTATGCATATAAATTTACTATCTCATGAGTATATTAGCTGAAGGAGACTCTGTTGGCTCTGCTTCCTTTGACTTCGTCTCTATCACCAAGTTTGGATTTGAACACTCAGAACAATTTCTTGGAGACCTTCCTTTATGAATCCATGCCGTTTCAGTACTGGGAACTTTTCAGAATATTTTTATTACTTTAACAGAACAAGACAATATGCATTGAGTGCAATATAAATCAAACCTAAGGCCAAATGAAACTTCCTTAGACCTGTTTCAGCACTTAAAACACACGCATGCACACCGAGACATGTAGGTCCTTGTACTAGGCAGTAGAAAACTGTATTTCAAAGACTGAATTTCATTTCGTCCTCAACAGAGCTGCTATACAGAGTTTTAAAGAATTAAAAAACTTCAAAGTTACCATTCAGAACGCCTTTGGGCACTGATTTCTCCGGTGTTTTTTATTTTAGGCAATATTTTAAATTCACATCTCCTGAAAGTATTTTAATCCATAACAAAATAGTAAAAGTGACACCTTCAGTAAATAAAAAAAAAAAAAGCCAAAACCAAACCCACTCCAATTTTATACAAGTGGAACACCTAAGTTGTGAACTGATTATGAACTCTGCCCAAGAAAGCTTCCAGATAACTAAGGACCCACCCCCACCCCACCCTACCCTACCCTACCCCACCAAGGCCTCCTCACAGCACTTGGCGGGGAGGGGAGAAGGGAGCACTACTAGAGCAAGAGCTCCACCTACTGAACAGCAATACTTCCTTTAACATCTGGCACCCCAAGTCCTTTGCTTCCCTCCCTCCCTCCTCCCTGAGCGCTGACCCAACCCCAACCCCAACTCCAATGCAGTTGAGTCACTAGCCCTAAAATAAAATACTCCTCAGCTCCTTGGGTTTTTTATTCCAATGCCTTCGGCCTCCAGTAGGTTCTGCTGGGTCCCCCGAGTGAAATGCAAAATGGAGAAGAGGTGTTTGCAGAACGGCTCTTTGGGGAGTGAGTGCACGCCTTGGGCCTCTAGCACAGAAACGCAAGCAAGACAGCCAGGCACCTCTAAGCCCCTGGCGCGAGAGCCAGGGGGCTGCTTCCGCCAGACAACCGAGGCCGAACCAGCCTCGCTAGAGCGTCTCCGGAGCCCCGTCGCCGCTCTGCCCAGCTCGGCTCCTCTCCACTCCTCTCCGAGTCGAAAAAGCCCGAGTGCCCGGCTCTGGCCGGCCACAGCCAGTTCGTCCTCCCGCCTAAAAGCGCGCCGAATAGAGCCAAGCGGAGCCTCCGCCCCCCTCGAGAGCCGAGATTTCCATCCATCTCCATCGGCTCTTCTCTCAGTCTCCCGCCCTCCCTCAGCCCCTCGCCCGCGCCGGCCGGGGGGCCCCTTCCTCACCCTTTCATCTTCCCTGCCCGCTGAGGCCGTTGTTACCACAGAGATCCACGCCAACGCCGCCGTCGTCGCCGCCGCCCTCGGCTCGGGCCAACCGAACCTGAAGAAAGCCAAAGCCGGCCCTCCTGGCCTGAGGCGAGCGGGCGGGCGACGGAGGCCGCGAGTGTGAGTGTGTGTGTGAGTGAGTGAGTGAGTGAGAGCTCGGCGCCGTGTCTTCCGAAAGGGGCGGGGGGTGTCTGTGTCGGTGGCAGTCGCCGCTCTGCCACACGTGCACGCGGGGCACTCACTCGCTCACTCTGCTCTCCCGCCTGCCACCACGGCCGAGCCGAGCGGAGCCGCCGCGCGGTGACCTTTAACCCCGCCCCCTCCGCGCCTGCGCCTGCGCGGCGGCGGCCTACTGCGCAGGCGCACTGCCGTCCTCTGCGCGCCCTTTCTCGCCCCCCCCCCCACCCACTCCTCCCATCTTTCTTTCTCCTTGTTGCCTTTCCTGGCCTCATTCTCTTTTTTTTCGTTTTAGGTTCACACTCAACGTTTCTCCTGGCTTTAGGCTTAACAGTCACTCCTGGCAGGCTCGGGGACCATATGGGATGCCGGGATTCGAACCACCGTCCTTCTGCATGAAAGGCAAACGCCTTATTCCATGCTAGCTCTCCAGCCCCCCAGGCGTCATTCTTTTTCCTCCCTGTACCCCTCTACCTGACCACCACCACCACCAGTACAGGCTAACCCCGTAGGCTCTGTACAGGCGGTCCCAAAATCCGGATTTTTCCACTCTCCTTTTGTCCATTTTTATTTTATATATTTTTTAATCACATTCGATCTTCTCTCACCCTGTTCTTTTTATATTTTACTAAAGGAATGGCGATCAGAATGACCTTCAGCGTTTCATCTCTGCCTAATAAAAAATATATTTTTGTACCAAAGTTGCTTGTTCTAAATGCCAAGAGAAGACTGAACCAGTAAAAAGGAATTAGGTGTCTTAATTGACTGGGGCTTCCATCCGGTACGTTTCAGAAGTCTAAGTTACTTGACTCCCACAAACAACCCCTGAAATCTGGGGACTTGAGAAAGACAGAGACAGAGAGAGGAGAGAAAGACAGACAAGCGAGAAGGACAGAGAGAGGAGAGATAGGAGAGAGAAGAGAGAGGAGACAGAGAGAGACAGTAGAGAGGGACAGAGATGGAGGAGAGATAAGAGGAGAGACAGGAGACAGAGAAGAGAAGGGAGACAGTAGAGACAGACGGAGAGAAAAAGGACAGATGAGAGACAGAAGATAAGAGACAGAGAAAGTCCATCGTCATTTCCGGTCCCTTGGCTGAATTAAGTCTGAACGTCATTTCCTTCATGTACTTTTTTTTTTTAGTTCCTCCCTCTAACCCGAACCTCCTACACGGCCTTTGACCGCACGAAAATGTTCTTGGTGTTTTCCATTCATTTCTTTCTCTCTACAAAACTGGAATCGCAAAATAAACTCATATGTCAATCACTAGGCCCCCTTCCAGACAGAAAGACCAAGCAGGGATCTGGCCCGGATGCAGCGCGCTCATGCGCACGCGCACGGTGGGGGGGGGCACGATGAGTGGTGGGTGTGGCTTGCGATCACGTGACTCCCGGCCCCTGCCGCCCCGCCCACTGCAGCTGAAGGAAGCACTTCCCCTCCTTCTCGCAGTGACAGAGTCTCTGGGACGGCGCTCCGCTGCGTTTCTCCTGGAAGCGCCTCGCGCCTCGCTCTGCAGGTGAGTGGGTGAGTGACTCCCGGTTCCCTGGCTTCCTGGTGGGGCCCGGGGAAGGGATGGGAGGAGGGAAAGAGGAGGAAGTGTGAACGACGGCTTCCGCTGTCTGGGATCCCCACACTGTCATCGTGCCCTCCTTCCAGGAGCTTATTTTCCTTAGGTTTTTCTGCTAGGTATTCCCTTCCCCTCGTGACTTCAGAGATGTCTGTCAACCTCTCCCCGGACTGTAGGAGGTCAATGCGGCCATCATGGTTCGCTCTCTGTCTTTGGAGCCTCCAGGGCTCGGAGAAGGGGGATTGCTTCAGCCATTCCTAGGGATCTGCAGCATCTTCTTCAGGCTCCATTCCCCTATCCATGGCAGAGGCCCTCCTTGCACCGTCTTGAGCTTCGGCTGGGAATGGGGGGAGAGAGGAAGAACCCCAGACTCAGGGGCCAGGCCCTCCTGGGAGACATGCTCGGGAGGGGAATGTCACCGAGGTGGCCCCTCTGAAGAAGCCCAAATGGCTTCTGAAAGTGCTTTTTCCTGTTTCTGAATTTTTATTGCACTCCCCGACGGGCCCCCTCCAGGTTCATTAATATTTTCTGTAAATTACGACTGGACAGATAAAAGCAGGCCTTTTCCTCTCCCCCTTGATTTTATGGGGCAGGAAGAGAAGGGAATGGAATGCTGAAAGATATCGTGGTTTCCAAACAGGAGGTGTTAGTAATGCGACATGGGGGAGGCCTTGGGAGAGATGGATGGTATTGCATTGTGGTGGTCTGCAAGAGACACATTGGTTTAGAGGAAAGTGACTTGGTTTCCCTGAAAGGGAAGTGCTTTTTTTTCCCTTCAGAAACTCAATGGGCAGAAATAGAATTAACACCAAATATATTTGATCTTAAATCTAAAGGTGGTAAGGAGGTCCATTCGAGTAACTGCTGACATTTTTTAGTTACCATTCCCAATCAATTCCTTCAGGTTTCTCCATGTGTTAACCTCCTGAGTTGTCCCCATTTGTAAAACTTTTGCTTTTAAAGAATAGTCTTTTGAGAAAATTCAGAAATTATTTTGCTTTGGTTTTAAACCAAAGTGTACTCCCATTTTATTTGTTATGCAGCAGTCAATGTTTTGACCCAAACAGTGTGCTCTAAGGAGGGGTATTTTTCAGTTTTGGGTTAAACTTTATTTGTTTATACTGCAAACTCCAAGTTTTTTTAAGTTGGAAAAATCTTACAGAAGTTAGAAATCTTCTTTTAAAATGTAAATTAGGCTTTTTCTTAAATTGGGAAATGTTATTTTTAGTCAAAATTTTACTCATCCATATAATTTTTAAAAATCGGTTTAGAAAGAAAGAGTTGAAAACTGTCTTTAATAGCTGGAACTAATTAATTTTATCCCCTGCATCTTCCACATCAGCAGTAAACTGATTTTCTTTGGTTTAGGGGAACAAAAAGTTAAAATTCTAGAATAGCAGTTTAACCAAATGTAAGGGTAAAATTATACACTAGCTATTGAAACAGTTAACACCCTTGCTAGAAAAATAACCTTGATGATCTTTCTTTCCCTCGCTAATGAAGCAATAAATTATTGCAAATTTACCTTAGCATTTTGTATCCGTATTGGACAAAAGCACTAATATTTATTTGTTCATTTGACATGCTTGCTATCTATATAAATAGAATTTTATTATTGATTTGCTGGAGTGAAGTTCCTTGATCTCTAGGGAAAGGAAAATACAAGCATGGTAGCTTTATTACGCAGGTAACATTCCACTAAATGCTAAGGTGACATTCTTTAAGGCCCTGGAAGTCCAAACCAGTTCTATCTGGGTGGGACCAAAATGGGAACAAGAAAGCCAGCATTTCGAGTTGGAGTGGGAAATGCCAATATGAAGAAGATTGAATGAGTCTGCAGTTTTACTTCACTGTTCTCCCAATTTTAGGGAACTTATGATAACAAAAAGACCACTGATGAAATCTGGAAAATTAGCAGCAGGAATTGGTGGCTAGATTGCTTTTAAAGACGAATGTGAAAGAGCTTTGTTATATAAAAGTCACGCATGCACAGACATAAAGCTTGAAGATATTTCTGAGACCTCTGTCCATTTCTGCATATTAAATGAAGGAATCTTAACATTGGTAGATTAAATGGAATGTAGGGGTTTTATTGTAACCTGGGGCTCCTGTCAATCTGTGCTTGACTACATTATATATTAAGGTTATTCCCACCACCAGGAATTCTTCCTTACCCTCTGGAATGAGATAGCCTCTCAATCCTGATACTAAATAGTATTGTCTATTTTCATTTCTAGTATGTTGTTTCAAATTATTATTTGACATATTTTTTCTCGAACCATAAAACTAGAAGTTGAGGGACAGTATTTCTTCAGTTGTGTTTTCAGTATCTGGATGCTGAAATTTTGATAGATACTCTGTAAATTGTTAAATAAGTGATTAACAATTGGTCAAGATTTAAACTGCTATTTAAACTCTTGCAGATAACAGCTCTTTGTTATGTGTTGTGTACTGCATATTAGCTTTCAAATAAATAAATCAGTAATATAACTATCCAGATCATGGTGTACAGATAGACATAAATCTTAGGTCACTTTATATATGCAGTGATCAATTCACAACAGAGAGGTTTACTTAAAAGTACAATAATCATTCAGATGTGGAAGGAAAGGGGAAATGAATAAAAACAAAAATGGCTGTAAAATTCATAAGTGGATGGGGCCCGATCGGTGGCGCAAGTGGTAGGGTGTTTGCCTTGCACATGCTAACGTAAGACGGGCTGTGGTTTGATCCCCTGGCGTCCCGTATGTTCCCCTAAGTAGGAGTGATTTCTAAGTACATAGCAGGGAGTAACCCCTTAGTGTCACTGGGTGTGGCCCAAAAACCAAAAAAGAAAAAAAGATAAAATCCATAAGTGGAGTCCTGAGAGATAGTACATTGTATAAAGTACTTGCCTTTCACTGAGCAGATCTAGGTTTTGTCCCAGACATCCTGTATAGCCTTCTGAACCCTGCAGGAGTTCAGAAGAACTTCTAAACAGGCAAGAGTAACACCTGAGTGTTGCCAGATGTGGCTCCAAAATTAAATAAATAAAATCTACAAGTGATATGCCACGAGTCAGAAAATCAAGATTTTCATTCAGCTTTAGACTGTCATCATATACTCTTGTTGGGGTTGGGAACCTTCTTCCTCTTGCAGTTAAAAATGAGATAAACCCTAATCATTTTTATTTTTTTACTTTATTTTTTTTGGGGGGGGTTGGGGGTCACACCTAGCAGTGCTCAGGGGTTACTTCTGGCTCTGCACTCAGAAATTGCCCCTGGCAAAAGAAAAAAGAAATGACCCCTGGCAGGCTTGGGGGACCATATGGGATGCCTGGAATCTAACCATCATCCTGGGTTGGCCTCATGCAAGGCAAACGCCCTACCACTGTGCTATCTTTCTGGTTCCAACCCTATTCTTTTTTTTTGGTTTTTATTTTGGGGGGGGGGGCCACACCCGGTGATGCTCAGGGGTTAATCCTGGCTATGCGCTCAGAAGTCGCTCCTGGCTTGGGGGACCATATGGGACACCGGAGGATGGAGGATGGACCGTGGTCTGTCCAAGGCTAGCGCAGGCAAGGCAGGCACCTTACCTCTAGCGCCACTGCCCGGCCCCATCCAACCCTATTCTTTTTAATATTTTAATATCCCAGTGATTTGGGATACAAAAGATGGCTAAGTAGCTTTGTAAATTTATTTTTAATAGCATTTTTGGGCTACATCTGGTGGTGCTCAAGAGATATTTCTAGCTCTTTGCTGGAGATAAGTGTTTGCAGGGTATATGGAGAACTCATTTCTGGTGCTTAAGGACCTATGTGGTGCCAGAATATCTAACTGGAGTTGACTACATGCAAAGCAAGCACCTTACCCAGTGTATTGTCGCTCCAACCATGACTCTAGCAGTAAGGTTGTGAGTTCAAAACCCATGCCAGCATATTAGAGATATGCTGGCATAATTTAAATTCATAACTGAGTTTAAACCCTGGTGCTGCCCACACTTAATCAGAAAATTCTTACCTCTCTTCTTAGGGTTCCCCAGTGAGAAAGGATCAAGAAAAAGTTCAGTGGTTTTAAAGCATCCAGAGCAACCATGATGCATGTCTGGTGCCACAAATGCCCTTTTAGGTGATTCTGGCTGTCAGTAGTCAGGGCCCCAGGCTGAAAAATTATAAATTAATCTTAAATTTGAAAAAAAAATAAGTATGTAATTGTTGGCAGTAAAGTGCTTTTCTTTTTTTCTTTCTTTTTTTTTTTTTGGTTTTGGGACCACACCCGGCGATGCTCTGGGGTTACTCCTGGCTGTCTGCTCAGAAGTAGCTCCTGGCAGGCACGGTGGACCATATGGGACACTGGGATTCGAACTAACCACCTTTGGTCCTGGATTGGCTGCTTGCAAGGCAAACGCCGCTGTGCTATCTCTCCGGGCCCTAAAGTGCTTTTCTTAATGAGGTTTGGTCTTCCTACTTAATAGATTATGAGTATTATAGAAGCCTAGGATATGATTTATATATTAAATTTATTGATATCTAACTTGAATGTCTTGCATCCTGAATTCCTGAATCCTAAATTAAACAAGGTAGTCCACAAAAATAAATAACCGATTTGGAGTGTAGTCAGAGCAGTAGCATTTGAAATGAGATGATAGTAAAATAATAAAATAGCAAGAAAAGCTTACTTCTAGTAAAAATTTTAAAATAATTATGAATAAGAGCTGACAGTACTAACAAAGCTTATTGTTTTGTCAACTGTAATGACTTATTATTTCCTCATACAAGTTTTCCAAAGCTTATGATCTTGAATGTATAGTTTTCTGTGCTCAGAAATCACTCTTGGCAGTCTCAGGTAACCATATGGGATACCGGGACTCTAACCCAGCTCTGTCTTGGGTTGTCCTCGTACAAGGCCTTATTTACAGTCTACTGCTGTGCTATCTCTCCAGCCCCATTGAATGTATAGTTCTATTTCTAAATTTTTATTTGTACAAGATTTGTAGTAAAGAATTAAAATTGTGCAGATCTGTAGAACATAAATTTCAGTTTATGTTTTAAAATTAGCCTTTTGTTTTACTATAAATTTATTCTCATGTAAAGTGATACAAAAGGATACAAAGAACAAAATATACAAAGGAGTCAAGAGTGAGAGTAAGAAATTTCCCTTCTAGGACTAGAAATACTGTACTTTGGGTAGGGCACTTGCCTTGCACACAGCCAACTTAGGTTTGATTCCTGGTATCTCATGGTTCCCTGAGCACAGCTGAGTGTGATTAAAAAACAAACAAAAAAAATTTTTTTTCCTAAATTAACCACGAAGACAACAGGTAGTGTTTTTGTTTTGTTTTGTTTTGTTTTGTTTTGTTTTGTTTGGGGTCCATACCTGGTGGCGCTCAGGAGTTACTTCTGGCTATGCATTCAGAAATCACTCCTGGCTTGGAGAACCATATGGAATGCTGGGGGAAATCAAACCGAGGTTCATCCTAGGCTAGCTCGGGCAAGGCAGATGTCTTACTGATTGTGCCACTGCTTCAGCCCCAACAGCTAGTGTTTTTTAATTGGAAAATGTCACTAAACAATTCAATTATAGCTAGCATGAGTTTACATTGCATCTTAATACTGAGAAAAATGTACTTTGTTTTATACAGAAATTTATAATGGTAAAAAAATAAAATAATGTTGTCTTTAATGTTAGATTCTCTTCTATGTCAAATTAATTTTGATTGATTAAAGATATTTATAATTTTTTTAAAGACTTTAAATTTAAATTTTGGGATCTTGGGTATTGTTCAGTGGTAGAAAGTATGCTTCTTTTTTTTTTTTTTTTTTTTTTTTTTTTTTTTTTTTTTTGTGGTTTTTGGGTCACACCCTGCAGTGCTCAGGGGTTTTTCCTGGCTCCGTGCTCAGATGCCCCTGGCAGGCACGGGGGACCATATGGGATGTCGGGATTCGAACCAATGACCTTCTGCATGAAAGGTAAATGCCTTATCTCCATGCTATCTCTCCAGTTCCAAAAGTATGCTTCTTATATATAAAGACCTGTATTCAATAATTAAACATCAGGTATAAGATTGTATTCTTGATACCACCAGAAATGCTGAGCACTGCAGGGTATGGTCTATAACACCACACTTCTCTCTACAAATTATTTTGTGCCACAGAGATATCTCAGAGGGAGCACATGACAAGGACCTGAGTTTGATTGCTAACACCCGGAGATCAAAGCTGGAGGGCATGCTTTTCATCCTTAATTCCCAGATCCAATTCCTGGCACTGAATGAACCAACCAACCCCCACCTCACCACCCCTGCCCTGCACATACACACATCCCCTCTTACTGGAGAGACGGCCCAGGGTAAATTGCTTCTCTGGCATGTGGTAGACCCAAATTCAATCTCTGGTTCTATGTGTGATCCCCTGAGTACTACCAGAAATGATCCCTGAGCACACAGCCTAAGCACTACTGGGTATGACTTTCATTACTCCTACTACCACTCCAAAGAAATGTCTCCACGTTTGATTTTGTATAAAATACATAATTAGAATTTCACAGAGAAGAAACTTAGAGGGAAAAATGTATAAGCTCACTCTAGTACTCAGTATACTAACAATGAAAAAAAATTTTTTTTATCACTAGAAAAAAGTGTTCAGTAAAGTATGGTCACGAATTTTGACATCAGGGATAGAGAGATAGTAGAGAGGCACTTGACTTGCATATGACTGGCCCAGATTCCATCCTGGGTATCACTTTGAATTCCTTGAGGAATGCCATAAGTGATCCCTGAGCATAGTCAAATGTACTTTCTTTCCAACACAGAATATGAATTTTTATGAATCTTTAGTAAACAATTAGGCGAAATTTGTTACTATTATATATTATATATATTCTTTGTCCAGTAATACCATTCAATGGAACCTTTTCTTTAGAAATAAAGTACCAGATCTAGATAGTGCAGTAGCTAAACCCTGAGTGCTACTAGATGTAACCCCAAAAGGAGGGGTGGGGGGAATGTGAAACACAAGTGAGTTAAGCAGTGTTTACTTGTATGTTGCTGCCTGTCAGGAATATTGTTACTAAGTTATGGCCAAGGCATATTTTGGAATGCTTGGAAAGTCACTGGTAAGTTAAATGACTTTACAAGCAACTAAATTGTTGAGTTGAAAGGGTGTTTCTGAATGCATTCTGAAAAGAATATATAGTACATCTTAAATTAGAAGAAAGTTTTGAGAAATGTATACAGTAAGATACTGTGCCTTTGGAAAACACCATCTCGCTAATATGTTTTCCAACATTAGGAGAAGGAAAAAAATGAAAGAAAAAAGTCGAGGGCATGCAGAATAACACTTGTACAAGACTACTTGTTCCTGCATGTCTAAACAAGGTAAATTGTAGTAAAGGATAGTCACCTTAGCGGTTTTCTCAATTGGCTGAATGGGCATTTCAGGTTACTTTTACTTTTTTCCTTACAGTTTTAAGTATTGTGTGTTTTATTATGAAAATGTAGTATTTCTGTAATTGGAAAAGATGAAATTCTTTACATATTTGGGGGATGTTTTAGTTTCTTGAGCCACATTCCCCAGTGCTTTGGGGACTGTGTGGTGCCATAGTTTCTGGAACTTCTGCATGCAAGACATGTGTCCTAGTCCTTGAGCTATCAGTCTCTATTTACTCTTTTACTCTTTTAATTTACTCTATTTACTCTTTTAAGAAAAAGATTAATTATTCATTTTAAAGAACTGTGGTTTACAAAATTATTGATAGTTGAGTTTTAGGTATATATTTCTTTTTTTAATATTTTTTTGTTTTGTCTTTTGTTTTTTTGGGTCACACCCGTTTGATGCTCAGGGGTTACTCCTGGCTAAGCGCTCAGAAATTGCCCCTGGCTTGGGGGGACCATATGGGATGCCAGGAGATTGAACCGCGGTCCTTCCTTGGCTAGCACTTGCAAGGCAGACACCTTACCTCTAGCACCACCTCGCCGGCCCCTAGGTATATATTTCAATATCAGTACACTACTAGTGGGGCCGGAGCGATAGCACAGCAGTAGGGCATTTGCTTTGCACCCTGCTGATCCCGGACGGACCAGATTTCAATCCCTAGCGTCCCATATGGTCCCCCGGGTGCAGGAGCAATTTCTGAGTGCAGAGCCAGAAGTAACCCCTGAGGAGCACCTGGTGCAGCCAAAAAACAACCAACCAATCCACCCACCACTAGCATCAACTCCCATCACCAGTGTTCCCATACTTCCATCATCACCAAACCCATATCCCTCTTCCCTTGTTCACTGCTTACCACCTTGGCTGGTACATTACAAAGTTTCATTGTTACAGTTTAGATCTCATGTTTTCAGTGTTGAATCTGTGCTTTGGGTGATATAACTGAAACTTTGATCTGGGGTTTGGGGGACAGGAACCACATCCTATAATTTCAGGGCTTACTCTTGGCTATGGGCTCAGGGATTACTTTGAAGGACTATACATGAATCAAACCATGATCAGTCACATGCAGGGAAAGCTCCATAATCACTGACTGTTCTGTTTGGATGCAGGGGGACTCCTAAATGGTACTCATCAGGCCTTGATGCCCCTATTAATTATTTTCAGAACTAGATCTATAGTTCAACAACGTATCAGAGAATGTGGTATTCCTTGGGCTCTCTGGTGCTAAAAGTTACCTCTACCACTCACTCATTATTCTGAGGCTTGCCTCTACATCTACCCCCAGCAATGCATAGGTACATGTGTGCTGCACTCTCTTTGCATGTGGGTACATGGCTACATTTGTGCTGCACTATCAGCCCAAGATGTTGTCTTTTTGTTTGTTTGTTTGTTTGTTCTTAGGGCCACATCCTATGGTGCTTAGAGCTTACTCCTGCCTCTATATTCAGGGATCATTACTGGCAAATTTGGGTGGGGACAGGTGTCCTACTTACTGTACTATCTCTCCATCCCCAATTTCTGTTTTATTTTTTTAATGAGACTGAAGCAAACATCAAAGTCATAAAAGGAATGAAAGATTTTTAGAGTTAGTTTGTTTGAAGTATATGTCCTTTGTTTTTTTGTTTCTCATGTTTTTTGTTTGTTGCACCAAGTTATTTAAGTGCATATAAGTTCCCTATTGTACGCCATTGAGATTCTTTTTACAAAATATTGGGGTATATTTAAGTAAAAAATAACTTTAAAATAGTAAGAGTAAACAAAACAAGTTAAAGCTTAAGTCCTAGAGCCATACACTTTCATTTGGCCCTGCTCTTTCTATTCACATGATTTTAAAGAGGTTACTTTTATCTTTCTGTATTGACTTTTTCCCTCAGTTTTAATATAAAAATTGGGGCCAGAGTGATGGCACAGCAGTAGAGCATTTGCCTTACATATAGTCAACCCAGGTTTAATTCCTTGCTTCCCATAAAGTCCCCCAAGCCTGCCAGGAGTAATTTCTGAATACAGAGCCAGGATTAAAATCCCTGAGTACTCCTGGATGTGGCCCAAAAACCAAAAAAAAAAGTATTTGCGATGTTATGGGGTTTAACTGAATTATAGGGGAAAAGTGATTGAAATAATAGCTAACTCTAGATAAGAACTATAAAGTATTTGCTGTTATTTACTCCACTAAGTTAATTAAGTGTATGTAGTAGTTTAATTAGCTGGGTTAATGATTTCAGTACTTATTCATTGAACAATACTGTCAGTTCTCCCTTAGTTAATATAGGTGCATATGGTAAAAGGTAAACATTCATATATCTTGTGTACTTTATGCATTCTGGATTTTTTTTCCTTATGAATTAATAGCAAACAAAGCTAAGCACCTCTATATTTTTGCTTAACAGTGTTATCTAGGATATTTTTCACATTTGATATATAAAGGTTGCTTAACAACCTACCTGTTTAGCGACCGCTCGCACTTACGACCATCTCTTCACCGTTATTTTATTTTATTTTAAATATCCTTTCCATCTTGTACACTTTACAGTACAGTACTGTGGTTTTTGGTACTTTAATGTACTACTTTATAACTTTATGTTCTGTAATACATTGCAGTACTGTGTGTAAATTACACAACCTATGCAAATTAAAACAAGTGGAAGCTTTCAGTTTGATCTCATTATTTTACTTATTCAAAATACTGTATTGTCAAGTATTATGCATATACTGTACTACTGTACAGTATGTACTCATGCAGTTCCTCACTTAATGACCAATTCACTTAATGACCAAGTCTTTGAAATGGAACTTGGTCGTTAATCAAGGAGTATCTGTAATTAAAGTGCCTCATTCTATTTAATACCAAACTAGTATTCAATTGTATAACCATTATATAAAACATTTATTAAAGAGCTTGCTTCTCACCTTGACACTTAAATAGTTTACTTGTGTTAACTTATTGACTGACTACTTGATGAGATGGGGGTGTGTGTACTGCATTTTGGTCCACACACTAAAGTGCTCAGTGCTTACTCCTGGCATTGTACTGAGGGGTCACTTCTGGTGGAACACAGGGGTCCTTATGTAGTGCCAGAAACTGAACTTGGGTCCTCTTTATGCAAACAGGAAGGGACTTATCTGCCATACTGTTTGTCTGACCAAGATAAATATTATCTTTATTTAAAAAATGAAATAAATATGGTATGAGGTTAAATGCTGAACCAGTGTCACATAGCTTTAAAGAACTAGTATTTGGGTGTTTGGACCTACGTAATATCTTTATAAAGATTATCATAACCATTACACCTTATTTATTTTAAAGTTTTTTACTGATTGCTGTAAAATAAAATCCACAAGTTGTGATATCACCCACATGCTGTTCTCTATCTCCAGGTAGACAGGTCTAAAGAAGCAGGGTAGCTGCAAAAGATTAATAAACAAAGCCAGTCAGGAGTCAGTCTGCACCTTTTCTTTATTAGTTCAGAACAAAATCCACCAGGGTGGACAGAGCAGAGTGATCCAGGTGGGCTTTTACATATCAAAGGAATTAATTTTAACAGAAAGAGGAAGATGGGGAATGCCTTTGTTTTGGGTTAATAGCTAGGTGTCATCTTACAGATTGCAGTTCTATGATTTACAATATCGTTAATGGTGGTACACACCTATCACCATTACACTCTCCTTCCTTGGAGACCCTTTGAGATTCCTATCTGCAAGCCACTCTTTCTCTATTTTAAAATAAGACTATTTTAAACATGTTATCATGGACATCTTAATCATTCGTATAAGAATTGGTATCAAAACAAATATTTTGTAAATAAACATTTTGTACACATAAAGTAATTTCACAAAAATGGAAGAGCTAGGACCAGGGAGCTAGCTCGAGTTCAGGAATGCATGCTTTGGAGTTTTATCTTTAGCATGACATAGCTCTTCAGGTACTTCTGCTATAGACTTGGAGATATCTTTGAAGCACCATGAAGGTGTCTCCTCACTGCAGTGAATCTCTAGACATTGAACTGTTTGCCTCATCCAGTTAGCCTTGCTTTGCAAGGAGCAGGGGCCCCAGGTCCCAAGATATTGCTAAAGCAGCTTCTTCCTCATACTGCCTTCCAGGAAAAAAAAAAAAAAGAATGAAACTACTCTGTCAGAGAATATGTGCTTTTTAGATTTTGATGGAAATCGCCCCTGGCAGGCACGTGGATGTTTGGGATGCTGGGATTCAAACCACTGTCTGTCTTGTGTTGGTTGCTTGCAGGGCAAATGCCTTACTGCCGTACAATTGCTCCAGCCCCTATCTTTTTTATTTTCTTACAACCCATAGATCAATGAGATTATTCTGTTTCTCTTTCCCTATGGCTTACTTCACTCAGCATAACGGTTTCTATGTACATCCATGTATAGGAAGATTTCATCACTTCATCTCTCCTGACGGCTGCATGATATTCCATTGAGTATATGTACCACAGTTTCTTTAGCCATTCATCTGTTGAAGGGTATCTTGGTTGTTTCCAGAGTCTGGCTATTGTAAATAGCGCTGCAATACATATAGATGTGAGGAAGAGATTTTTGTGCTGTGTTTTTGTGTTCCTAGGGTATATCCCTAGGAATGGTATAGCTGGATCATATGGGAGCTCAATTTTCATTTTTTTGAGGAATCTTCATATTGTTTTCCATAAAGGCTGGACTAGACAGAATTCCTACCAGCAATGAATGAAAGTTCTTTCCTCCCCACATCCCCAACAGCACTGATTGTTCTTGTTCTTTGTTATGTGTGCCACTCTCTGTGGCATGCGATAGTACCTCATTTTGTTTTGATTTGTATCTCCCTGATGATTAGTGATGTGGATCATTTTTTCATGTGCTTTTTGGTCATTTCTTTGTCAAAGTGTCTGTTCATTTCTTCTTTCCATTTTTGATGGGGTTAGATTTTTTTTTCTTTTTTGTTAAGTTCTGTCAGTACCTTGTATATTTTGGATATTAGTCCCTTGCTGATGGGTATTGGGTGAATAGTTCTCCCATTCTGTGGGTGGGTTTTGTATCCTAGGCACTATTTCCTTTGGTGTACAAAGCTTCTCAGCTTAATATAGTCCCATCTCAGCAGCATATTTAGTTGTTTTCAACTGTTCATTACCTCATTTTACTCAGAGGATTATGGTTCTCTTGCCACATGTAGTCTTTAATGACTATTTGTTGGAGCTTGCTCTTCAATCCTATGTTCTCCCTTGATTGTTTATCTTGCCTGCTTGTCTCTATTTTTGTTTGCTTTTTCCATTCTGAAGAAGCCATGCACTCTCTTAATCATATACTTCCTGTGCTCGCTTCGGCAGCACATATACTAAAAGAAAATTGGAACGATACAGAGATTAGCATGGACCCTGCACAAGGATGACACGCAAATTCTTGAAGTGTACCATTTAAAAAAATATATATGCTTTCTCCGTTTCTCTCCCTTATATTGTTCTAAGTAATTTTCAATAAAAACGATCTTGCTTCACTGAAAGAAAAAAACCAACAAATCATGTATGTAATCATGGTGCTTAATTAAAGGAAAAAGGTTTTGTTTTTTGTTTTTTTGGGGGGGGTTCGGGCCACGCCCATTTGATGCTCAGGGGTTACTCCTGGCTAAGCGCTCAGAAATTGCCCCTGGCTTGGGGGGAACATGGGGATCGAACCAGGGTCAAGATCTTTCCTTGGCTAGCGCTTGCAAGGCACACACCTTACCTCTAGCACCACCTCGCGGCCCCAGGAAAAAGATTTTAATAAAAAAAAATTAGGGGGCTGGAGAAATAGCATGGAGGTAGAGCAGATATATTTAATGTTCTTCAAAGAGGTTGTATCAATTTTCACTCAGAATGAGAATGCATATTTCCCACACACGTTTGCCATAACTGTCACTCAGTACTGTATAGTAATTGCATACTCTATGTTGAGGTGCTTTACTATGTAATTGGGATACTCAAAGAACAAAGCTATTATGGTTTCTGTTTTCCTAGCATTTAACTGTCTGGCAGTGGGGACAGACATTGAATAATTTGATCACAGGTTTTACTCCCTGCTTTTCTGCAGATTGAACTCAGAGCTTCACATATTTGAGTTATAAATTTTACTTTTCAGCTACATCCTTGGCCTGTATTCACAGAATATTAATTAAAATAGTACTAAGTACTACAAAGGAGCAATATTGAAGACTTTGTAACCTACCAGGTAGAATTGGAAGTTGATTTAAAGCAGCCAATTAAGTTCAAACCTCATTTTTTGTATTGTGAAATTAAAAAAATATTATCAAAATTCATATTTAACTTTTTGTTTGTTTGGGGGACTAAACCAGGCACTGTTCACAGCTTATTCTCTCTACACATAGGATTCACTCCTAACAAGGCTCAGGGTAACAGAGGTGTTGATAAGGATTAAACCCACATTGGCTACATACAAGGTTTGCACCCTACCCACTACCAGTTATTAAAATTAATTTGTATTTAACTTTTTGCTTTTCATTTATTCAATTTTATTTAAGAAATGTGATAAATAGGGTATTCCACACTCTGGCATTAACTAAGGTAACAAAGTTTAAAATTAATGCATTCTAAAAACCAAAAGATTTTCTGGTACTATTTCTTCCTTAAATAGTAGCAAAGTTGTATTAGTTCTGTTTTTGTTAAGATTCTTTTATTTTTTAACTTTATTGATTGATTGATTGATTGATTGGTTTAGGGACCACACTCAGTGGTGCTCAGGGGTCACTCCTGGCTCTGCACTCAGAAATTGCCTCTGGCAGGCTAGGAGACCATATGGAATGCCAGGAATCGAACAGGATCCCTCCTGGATCTGCCATCCTACTTCTGTGCTATGGCTTTGCCCCCTTTTTGTTAAAGTTCTTATTACCTTCAAGGGTGGCCAGTTTTTCTTTTAGACATATTCATTTACTTTTAGTTACATTGATATTTTACCCTATTTTGCTGTTATTTATGATTATTATAAAGTTATTTAAGTTACCTATTTAAAGTTAAGGGTTAAATAAGACTGCCTAGTTTATAAATATTACTTTCTTTTTTATATGTAAATCATTGATTGAAGCAAAATTGTTCATGATTGAGTTTTAGTCATAGAATGTACACCACCATTCACGAGTGCGCATTTCCCACCACCAATGTCCCAATTCCCCTCCCTTCCTACCACACTCCCACCTGCCTCTGGGGCAGACTTTGTGTGTGTGTGTGTGTGTGTGTGTGTGTGTGTGTGTGTGTGTGTGTGTGTGTGTGTGTGTGTGTGTGTGTTTTGGGTCACACCCGGCAGCGTTCAGGGGTTACTCCTGACTCTGCTTAGAAATGACTACTGGCAGGCTCGGGGGACCATATGGAATGCAAGGCAAACGCTTACTTCCATGCTATCTCTCCAGCCCCATGGAGCAGACATTTTATTTCTTTCTCTCTCTCTCTCTCTCTCTCTCTCTCTCTCTCTCTCTCTCTCTCTCTCTCTCTCTCTCTCTCTCTCTTCTTTTTTGACACTGGTTTATACTACTGCTAATAAAGGTATACCATGCATATCACTTTATCCCCTTTCAGCACCTCGTTCTTATCCAGAGTGATCAATTCCGTCATTGTTACAGTGGACCATACTGCATTCACCTAACTGCATTCCTAACTGCATTCACCGCACATGGTGGCAAGCTTCCTAACATTGACTGGTCCCCTTGACCCTCATCTCTTTTTTTTTCTGAATATTATGACCATATTATCTGTTATTTTTCTTTCTTTTTCTTTTAGTTTTGAGGTGGGGTTTGGCCCACACCTGGTAGTACTCAGGGATTACTCCTGGCCCTGCACTCAGAAATCCCTCCTGTCAGGTTCAGGGACCATGTGGGATGCCAGAGATAAAACTCAGGTTCCTCCTGGGTCACCACGTGCAAAGCAAATATTCTACTGTTGTGCTATCGCTTTTAGCCCCTTATCTTTTTTTTTATTTTATTTTTTTTGGTTTTTGGGTCACACCCAGGCATCACTCGGGGATTACTCCTGACTCTATGTTCAGAAATCACTCCTGGCAGGTTCAGGGGACCGACCATAAGGGATGCCGGGATTTGAACCACCGACCTTCTGCATGCAAGGCAAATGCCTTACCTCCATGCTATCTCTCCAGCCCCTTATCTTTTTTTTTATATTCCACAAATGAATGAGATTATTCTATGTCTAACCCTCTCCCTCTGACTCACTTCACTCAGCATAATAATTTCCGTATCCATGCATGTATAAGCAAGTCTCGTGACTTCATTTTTTCTAACAGCTGAATAGTATTCCATTGTGAAGATGTTCCAGTTTCTTTAGCCACTCATCTGTTCTCTGGATATTGGGTAGTTCCCAGTTTCTGGCTATTGTAAATTGCGCTTTGATGACCATAGTAATGCAGATTGCTTTCCTGCATGGTGATTTTGGGTTCCTAGGGTATATCCCTAGGAATGGTATTGCTGGATCTTATGGAAGCTCAATTTGTAGTTTTTTAAGAAATATCCATATTATTTTCCAAAAAGGCTGGACCTTTTTGCAGTCTGCATATCCACCCTGCATTCCCTCCAGCACTGGTAGTTTGCTAATCTCTGGTGTTAGATAAGAGATTAAAGTCTAAGATAAACTGGGTACTGATAGAACTTAGCTTGAAGGAAAAAAAGATATAACCCCATCCAAAAAATGGGGGGGGGGGGAATGAAATGCAGGTGGCCAAAAGGCATATGAAAAAAAATTTCTTCATCACTAATCACCAGGGAGATGCAAATCAAATACAACAATGGGATAAACCTTAGTTTCATAAGAGATAGATATTACAGTAATCAGGTTTTGGAGGCTCTGTAGTTTGTGGTTGTGTTGTTACTTTATTTCTTATCTTTGCCATTACTTTTGTTTTGTTTTGTTTTTCATTTTTGAGCTACACCCAGCAATGCTCAGGATTCCACTTGACTTTGCATTTGAGAGTTAGAGTGCTCAGGGGACCATATGGGATACTGGTAATCATACCCAGGTTGGCCATGCAAAGAAAAGCAACTGCCCTCTGTACTATCTCTCCAGGTCTGTCTTTGCCATTTTGCTATAGGCAATCAATTATGAAAAAGAGGCTTTCACTTAGATTTTTTTTTTTTTTTTTTTTTTTTTTTTGGTTTTTGGATCACACCCGGCAGCGCTCAGGGGTCACTCCTGGCTCCATGCTCAGAAATCACTCCTGGCAGCTCGGGGAACCACATGGGATGCCGGGATTCGAACCACCGACCTTCTGCATACAAAGCAAATGCCTTACTTCCATGCTATCTCTCCAGCCCCCACTTAGAATTTTTTAATGTAATGTTTTATAAATTATTTTGTTTTTATTATAGTTTATGTAACATGTTTACAGTAGTGTTAATGTTTATGGTATTAACATATAAAAGTCATTACATATCCCTGCTTTAACACCGAAGTGTTCAAGACTTGCCTCCATTTTCTTTGTCACCTTTGGTCCAATCTTCTTTCCTCACCTCACACCAACCCATGGCCTACTGCTTGTTGAGCTGAGTTTTGTATTCTAAGGCCAAGAGTATGTCATTGTTGGGTAATTGTCTATTTCTTGTTTTATCTCCTTACATACTACAGATGAGAGAGTAAAGATAACAAAAAGTTAAAGCTACTATTTAAAATAAATTCTTCTAAATTATTTATTAAATACCTAGATGTAAGCTTTACTACTCTATAGTTCTATCATTTTGAGTGGGCTGTATAAGTTTTGAAACATATTGCCTAATCAAATACCAACCTTGTAAAGCTATTGTTAAAGGTTAGACAAGAATATCCACTTTCAACATAATGCTTGGGAGTGTGTTGTGTACTTAACAAAGAGTAGCTGATATTGTCTATTTGGGTGGGAGGGGATTTGGTGTCATAGTCAGTGGTGCTCAAAGGCTACTCCTGGCTCAATGTTGGGTGTTGGGGGAGGGAATTCCTGGCAGTGCTGGTGATTGAACCCAGGGCATCTGCATGCAAAGAATGCATCTCAGTCCTTTGAGTTCTCTCTTTGACCCTATTTTTATTTTCAGAGTGGTTTTTGTTGTACAAGACATAGTGCTATGTGGAAGGGTAGGATAGCAATGACTATGGGTGGGGAGATGTCTCAGAGATGGGGTGTATGCATGTGAAAGAACTAGGGTTGATTGCAGGCACTACATGATCCCCCTAGCACCAAGCTGGGGGTAGCCCCAAGCACCATTCCCCACAAATAATAATAAATATTCTCCCTGAAGACATAGTTGAGCTTGCTCATGTTATAGTTTTCTCATTTTTTATAGATCTATAGCCTATGCGTGCTCTAGTATTCATTAAATATAGTCTTGTGTTACTCTGGTTAAAATGAAATTTCATACTCTGATTTTAAGATAAAAAGGTCTATAAAAAGTTATAGATTTAGAAATTCTATACAAATTCTTTATGGACAAGTTTGTCAAATCTTTTTTTTTTGGGGGGGGGGGTCACACCCGGCAGTGCTCAGGGGCTACTCCTGGCTCCACGCTCAGAAATTGCTCCTGGCAGGCATGGGGGACCATATGGGATGCCGGGATTCGAATCGATGACCTTCTGCATGAAAGGCAAACGCCTTACCTCCATGCTGTCTCTCCGGCCCCAAGTTTGTTAAATCTTAATCATATTTAGCGAATACTTTTTTTAAAATTTTTTAATAGCTAGTACTGTTTGAAATTTATTCTAGCTGTGTCCATTCTTGCTTTTATCTATGCTACTTCTTTTTAGAAGTACTTTACTTCTTTTTTTTGGGGGGGGGGCACACCCAGCAGTGCTCAGGGATTACTCCTGGCTATCTGCTCAGAAATAGCTCCTGGCAGGCACGGGGGACCATATGGGATGCCAAGATTAGAACCAACCACCTTAGGTCCTGGGTCAGCTGCTTGCAAGGCAAACGCCGCTATGCTAACTCTCTGACCCCTTTGCTTTACTTCTTTCTAATATGTTACGTGAGTACTTCCTCAATAGTCAGGAACTCAATAGTGTTCCTGACTCCATTGTGTCAGTTTGACATCTAGTTTATTTGTACTTCTCTTGCTTACTTTGGTCTATGTCATTGATTTGTTTTTTGTTTTGAGCTATATCTGGCAATGTTTAGGGGGATCATCTGGAATGCTGGGGATCGAGCCCCCCTGGGTTGTGTGCAAGGCAAGCGCCTTACCTGCTATACTATTGCTCAGGTCTCTCAGTAATCTTTATAAACTTAATCACCTGTTTACCTTTATTCTTAACCATTGGCTTATTCATCACTTTTTTTTTTTTTTTTAGAATAAGGTTTTTTTTTTTTTGTTTGTTTTGTTTTTGTTTTGGGGCCACACCCGGCGGTGCTCAGGGGTTACTCCTGGCTATCTGCTCAGAAATAGCTCCTGGCAAGCACGGGGGACCATATAGGACACCGGGATTCGAACCAACCACCTTTGGTCCTGGATCGACTGCTTGCAAGGCAAACGCCGCCGCTGTGCTATCTCTCCGGGCCCTAGAATAAGTTTTATTTGGAGGTTCTTAAGGAGAGGAAGAGAATAAGAGAGAGTTAAGTGCTCACGAAAGAGCACAGCTTCTTCATTACTTTTGCCCCAGTACACATCCTACAGTGAAAGTATGGAAGTTAGAATCTTCAGAAGAGATGTGGAACATACGGGAAGTATGTGCTCAAGCACCATGTGCCCAGGCTAACTACATGGTGTGCAGTACCAACACATGGGCCTAGGTAGCACATGTGTGCCGATTTTTACTTTTTGTTTGTTTGTTTGGTCTTGGGCCACATCCTCAGTGCTCACAGGTTATTCCTGGCTATGCCTCAGGAATTACTCCCAGCAGGTTGGGGAACTTGTGGAATGTGGGGACAAAACCGGAGTCAGCTGTATGCAAGGCAATGGTCCTACCTACTGTGCTTTTAAAATAGCACTTTAATAATATCCCTTATATTCTAAAGCACTTTGCTTTTACGTTGTTTGGTTTTTGGGTCATACCCAGAGGTCCTCAGGAACTACTCCTGAGTCTGCATTCAGGAATTACTCCTGGCAGTGCTCAGGGTACCAAATGGGATTCTGAGAATCGAACTTAGATCAGCTTCATGTAAGGCAGGGGTCTCAAACTCAATTTACCTGGGGACTGCAGGAGGCAAAGTCGGGGTGATTCTTGAGTGCAAAGTCAGTAGTAAGCCTTGAACATTGGGGGTGTGTGACCCAAACAAAAACAAAACAAAACAAAACAAAAAAAGATTCCTCTAGGGCAGGGCCACAAAATGTTGTACAGAGGGCCTCGAGGTTGAGACCCCTGCAAGCCCCTTCCTACTGCGGTACTGCTTCAGTCCCTATTTTGTTACATTTTAAATAGCACATAGTTTTGTAATTCTTACCTGTTTTATATTGATAATGTTGATTACTTTATAAAATAAAGTAAACATGGGCTTCCCAAAATTTGAACCAAATTAGGGTTCACCTACAAGGAACAGTTGGGACTAATTATATTTAATAATCTACCACAGAAGTCTTTGTAATGGAGTTGATTGATTAGGTAGATTCCTAAGTTTGTCAACAAATTTAGTACTATGTAAGTTAAAGTTATTTATTGGCTGGAACTATACTTACCCTGTTAGTTGTTGTTTTTTTTCCAAGTATGAAAATATTTAAAAGATATGGTGCTTTCTTTGAGAAAATAAGCTGGGGATAAAAATAAGTAATTGCAATTAACTAGATTCTTCATCCTTTGGGGGGGGGGGGTTGAGCCACATCCGGTGACACTCAGGTTACTTATGTGCTCAGAAATTGCTCCTGGCTTGGAGGACCATATGGGATGCCAGGGATCGAACCCAGTCTGTCCTAGGTGAGTGCATGCAAGGCAGACACCTACCATTTGCGCCACAGCTCAGGCCCTTAGATTCTTCATCTTAACAAAAAATTTCCAAAGAAATTCAAGTGAACAGTATTGTATTAAAATAACAGTTCAGGGGCCAGAGTGATAGTACAGTCAATACGGTGCTTGCCTGACATGCAGCCAACTTGCATTTGATCCATAGTATCCATATGGTCCCCATCAGGAGGAATACCTGAGTGCAGAGACACAAGAAAGCCCTGAGCACTGCTAGGTGTGACCCTCCCTTACCCAATTTTTTTTAATTCAGTAAAATAGCACTTTAAGTGCCCAAGTGTTTTATTTATAAAAACAAGAGATGTTTCAGAATATGGTAGCTTTTATGTAATACCTTTCATTGTTCCCCAAACATTTGTGTCACTTGAAATTGGTAAAATGTATTATTTTGGAATAATGAAATTAACAGATACATATGGGACATAAACAAATAGCAATTAGGAGTAGATCTTTTCTAATGGAAGGAAAAAAGTGGGTATCTTGTTATGATTTGTCACTGCAGTATTCTGCAGCTTGTGGGTGAGATGGATGAGTCATTAGATCAGATGGCTGTTTATGCCAACTTTCTGGAATTTTCCTTTTCTTTTCTACAGTAGAGTTTGTTTTGGGAATTATGAAAATCTTAGTGGTAAATTGCATTTACTTTTTGTCCTTAAAGTAGGAATCAAACAAAGATACTTTAAAAG
Organism: Suncus etruscus; assembly: GCF_024139225.1. NCBI lineage: Eukaryota > Metazoa > Chordata > Mammalia > Eulipotyphla > Soricidae > Suncus > Suncus etruscus. The sequence continues at coordinate 38,628,403 of NC_064860.1, read as the reverse complement.
GAAAAAAAAAGCCATCGATTGATCAGTTCAGCATATTGTTTTCAGGGAAGCAACATTAAAATAGGTGATTAGGTGCTTTTTCTGACTTTACTTTGTACTTTGATTCTATAGAAATGCTATGGTCACCTGAAGATCACCAGTCTGCACAGAGCCGGTGACCTGAGCTTCTAGTCCCAAAAGTCCAAATAAAGCAAAATAGGCTTCATAATTTCTTTTCTTTCATTTGCTTTTTGGGCCACACCAGGTGACACTCAGGGGTTACTGCTGGCTATGAGTTCAGAAATCACTCTTGGCTTGGGGGAGCCATATGAGACGCCAGAAGATCAAACCATGGTCTGTCCTAGGCTGGCGTGTGCAAAGCAAATGCCCTACCACTTGCGCCACTGCTCTGCTCCCCATAATTTATTTTTAAATGATTGAGGAAAAATAGTTAAATATTGCATAGAAATTATATAGAGCATATAAAACTTTATGCAGCATTAAGTATCATAATCATTTATATATTTTTTTAATTTTTGGGGCCACAACCAGTGATGCTCAGGGGTTACATCTGTCTATGCACTCAGAAATCACTCCTTGCTTGGGGGACCATATGGGATGCTGGGGGATGGAACCACGGTCCTTCCTGGGTCAACTGTGTGCAAGGCAAATACCCTACCGCTGCGCCCACCCTTGCCCTTAATCCTTTATATCTTTTTTTGGGGGGATCACACCCATTTGATGCTCAGGGGTTACTCCTGGCTAAGCGCTCAGAAATTGCCCCTGGCTTGGGGGGAACATATGGGACGCTGGGAGATCGAACCACAGTCCTTCCTTGGCTAGTGCTTGTAAGGCAGACAACTTACCTCTAGCACCACCTCACCAGCCCCAATCCTTTATATCTTAAGATTTACAATAAGATTAACTTTCAATATAATCTGATTTGCAAAATAATTTGGGAAGTTGTTTTATCATTTTTAAATCTGTGCTTGCTGATGAGTGATGGGTATTGGACATTGTATGACTGAAAATCACTAACAACTTTGTATGTCAGTGATTCAATTAAAAATTCATTTAGGGGCTGGCGAGGTGGCGCTAGAGGTAAGGTGTCTGTCTTGCAAGCACTAGCCAAGAAAGGACCGCAGTTCTATCCCCCGGCGTCCCATATGGTCCCCCCAAGCCAGGGGCAATTTCTGAGTGCTTAGCTAGGAGTAACCCCTGAGCATCAAATGGGTGTGGCCCGAAAAACAAATAAAAATTTCATTAAAAAAATAAAGGTATTTCCATACACACTTGTGCTTGAAATAGCATAAGAATTTAATAGTGAAACTTTTTTTTTTTTTTTTTTTTTTTTTTTTTTTTGGTTTTTGGGTCACACCTGGCAGTGCTCAGGGGTTATTCCTGGCTCCAGGCTCAGAAATTGCTCCTGGCAGGCACAGGGGACCATATGGGGCGCCGGGATTCGAACCGATGACCTCCTGCATGAAAGGCAAACGCCTTACCTCCATGCTATCTCTCCGGCCCCAATAGTGAAACATTTTAATGAGATATTTTTATTTTACTATTTTCATAGGTAACCAAAGGTTTTTTTTTTTTTTTTGGTTTTTATTACATTAAAATGTTTAATTTTTATTTTTTCTATCACAAAACAAAGTAGTATCCATAATATAAGAATTCTATATTTCAAAATTTTGTACATTCACCACATTCTAGAACTTGTCATGTATTTATTTCTTTTTTTAATATATTTTTATTTAAGTAACATGATCATAGTTGGGTTACAGTCATAACCAGAACACCCCCCCCCTTCACCAGTGTAACATTACCCCCTCCACCCTTCCCATCCCCTGCCTGTATTCGAGACAGGCATTCTACTACAGTTATTTGTTTTTAAGTTCAGTAAGTTGTATTTTTTTCCTTAAAGGATAAGAGTAAAAAAATATAGTAAAGGTGTGATAGTGGCAATCGCCGTTGTTTGCATAGGTCCAGAAAAATGGGGAAAATGGAAAAAAATCCTTGACCTGATTACAAAAAGGCCTCACCACAGAAGTTTATTGGCATAAGACTGACTCTGGGTTCCAGGCATACCAGTCTGTCCAACTCGAGTCATTCTCAAGGTCCCGGTGAAACTTTTTCACACTTTAGTTATTGTTGGTATCAGATTCTTATATTTAAAGACTGGATTCTGTGCATTTCTTTCATCCATGTCAGGCTGATGTGGAGCATCCTCTAGTTTCAGCATACCATTCAATGCGGAGCGATCTGCCCTGCATGCAGACTGTTGCTGAGTCGTCTTGGTGTTGGGAGCACTCTTTGGAGTAAGTCAATGCCAAAGTAGTGGTAGGTCTTCCCTGGTAGAGGCTTGGATCCTGGTAATGTTATAGACAATTGTGGTTGTTTCCATAAATGGTATCCATTGTTCAGGTGTGTGTGGGCGATGCCCATTCTTCTGAAGCCCGAGCCAAATTATGATGCCAATGTTCAGGGTAAAAGGCCTAATTACATTACCAAATTTGTGTTCCCATCTCTATTAGATAAGAACTTGTTTGCATATGTATTATTTTCCCATTTTAATGTGCCTATGCAAAAGAGAAGCAATGCCACAAGATATTGTTGGTGCATCTGGGGGCCGATGAATAAAGTCCAACATTCCCCGTAACTTGGTACATACATGAAATCTATACAGAGATACTCTTCTACCAGTGTTGCTTATAAAACAGATCTCAAAGGGGGAAAATCAAACAATCAAATAACAAATCCAGTAGGCAAAATTGTCACTATATGAGGATATTCAAAAAGAGTTATAGATGTTAAGGGAATACATATGAGATATACAAAGGAGATACACGTGACCCTTTTATGTTTTAAAAATAGTCAAGAGGAAGGGGTGTGTTTCCGAGACACCACTTTGGTCTGTGATTTGGACAATCGAAGAGAGCATGGAACCATGCCCTCCCCTTGTTGTCTGCTGAAGTTTCTGACTCCCCGAGAGGCGTTTGCTTCCTAATTGCTGGAAATTGAAAGTTCAGCAGTCCCTTTCCAGCCCCTTGCAGGAACAAGGAAGCCTGAGGTCTCTTTTAAATTGCACCTCACCGGAACCCACTTGCTGGGACCCTGAGCAGGTGTCCAGGAATAACCCTGGGGATGGGGAGGAAGGAGAGAGAAGGCTGTGGGAGGCAGCCGAGGCTGCATCTTCACCTTATCTTGGCCAAAAAGCCTACATCATGGAACCTTGCCATGACGTGTTGCCTGCTGAAGCTTCAGACTCCACCAAAAAAATTACTGTGAAAGATATGTAATCCACCTTGGCCAAAACAAAAATCCTTAGTACAGAAAAATGGTTAAATGTGGGGTAACAAGAGATGGGAGTGAGGGAGTAAAGGAATAAAACGAGCGCCTGGAAGGCGTTCAGATAATGTTCCGCGCGGGGGCTACACAATGGACAGGTTTAATAAGAAAAATACCCTGGTAAGTCCTAATGCCAGAACCTATTGTGCTGCTATTCCCACCTCGCTGGCTTGCCCAGCCATGTGGCCAGGCAAAGCCCTGGAGTACCGGAGGAAGGAGGTAGAGAGGTGCTGGGGTGACCCATGTTCCGCACCCCTTCCTAAGCCTGGTTACAGAGGCCTTTGGCATGGCGGAGGGCTGCCAAACGCCATGCTGGCAGGACCTCCCCGCTCGGCTCCCAGGAAGTAAAGAGATCCTTCCGGAGCCAGAAGGCCAGAAGGTCAGAGCCCCCACCCCAGACCCTCCCTTTGGAGCCGGGAGGGAAATGGAGAATGCCTAGGAAAACCAATAAACTCCTCCAAGGGACCCACCTCGCTGGCTTGCCCAGCCATGTGGCCAGGCAAAGCCCTGGAGTACCAGAGGAAGGAGGTAGAGAGGTGCTGGGGTGACCCATGTCCCGCACCCCTTCCTAGACCTGGTTACAGAAGCCTTAACTAAAGGTTTTAATGGATTACAAATTAGCATGACAAATGGCCATATACATAAATTCAGTTCAATTGTTTTAGTGCCACTCTTGGCTGTACTCAGGGCTTACTCCTGTCTCTACACCCAGGTATCATTCCCTGAGCTTGATGGGCTCAGAGACCCTATGGGGTGCTGGATATCTCACCCACATCCACTACAACACAGCAAGAAGAGCTTTATCTGCTTACTATTTTTCTGGCCTCGTCAATTCATTTAAATCAGCGGAAACATTTAAATTTTTTTGTTGTAAAAATAGTGTGATGAAGTAGAGTTTGCTTGGATTTCAAGACTATACTAGAAAGAGCATATAAGGAATTATACAAGAAAGAGTTTATAAGGAAATTTTCCTTTTTATGGAGATTTATAAAATTATCTGATCCTGGAGTGGTTTCTTTAATTATCCTACTTATTTGTATTTCTGGAATTGAGTTGCTTTTGTGAGAAATATACAATTAATAGAAACCTTATCTCAATACTATGAGAATTGTAAATATTAAGGTCTATTAAATCTTGGAAGTTTCTCAAAGTACTAAATACTTGGAACCTGTAACTTTTAGACAGAGGAGTGTGTTTTTCAACTCAGAGAAAATAGTACAATACAGTCAAACTTTTTTTTTTTGCTCACCAAGAAGTCAAACTATTATGAGTTGAGATTCTTTTCACCTAACTGCTGTTTATATTTTTTTAATTTCTGTTGAAGAACAAGAAGCAAGTAGAATATAAAACTTTGCTATACCTGGCCTTATAAGCCCCAGATTCTAAACCCAGTCTATTCATTTCTCTTTCACAAGATAACTAAGAAAACAACTCCCAAATTGTGCTAGTTCAAGTGTGAATCTTAAATTTCAGTTATCGTGGGAGTATTTAGTTTGTTCAGTATTGGGTTTTCTGGAAGCAGATGCCAAAAGAATCTGTTGTATAGAATATTTGTTAGGGATCAACCAGATGAAAGGGAAGAGGTGGGAGTGGAAGGAGAATTGAGCAGAGGAAGAAAATCAAACAAAATACTCTGCAAGCCAAACAAAACTTAAGTTCACCCATGAGGGAATCTGGAGTGAAAAATATTTGTGAGATGATCCCACATACATTGATATGGTTGATTCTTTGTCTGTTCTTTTTTTTGGGGGGGGGCCCACACCCAGTGATGCCCAGGGGTTATTCTTGGCTATGAGCTCAGAAATCGCTCCTGGTTTGGGGGACCATATAGGATGCCAGGGGATCAAACTGCGGTCTGTCCTAGGTTAGCGCATGTAGGGCAGATGTCCTAACACTTACGCCACCACACCACACCGGCCTTGGTGATTGAAGACCGGACCTCATGCATATGCATGCTAGGTATCTGCTTTGTGGTTCAAACCATTCCCCAGTCCTCAAGAGTAGGATCAGTGTCCCATTTTGTAATGATATTATTTCTATGATGAAAATTGTGGATCTGGTAAAAAGAATCTGAATCAATTTATATAAATGTCACCTCTTCCTATTCCGTGCTGTCTATTGCTCTCTTATATATGATACAGGCATAACTATAAATGAAGAAGTTAAACTATACACTCATTCATTTCTAAGCTCGCTAGGATGATCTGGCTGAGTAATAAGCCCACATGGCAGCTGAATCAGAAAGAGACCTCATGTAATTTCCACTAATCACCCATTACCAATACATTTAAAAGTTTTCACTGTCTTAAAGGGAAAGATATTAGAATAAATAAACCTAAGTTATATAGTACAGCGAGTAGGATGCTTGCCTTGCATATGGCTGAGCTGAGTTCAATCCTCAGCATCCCAAATGGTCCCCTGAGCTTTGCTAGGGGATCCCTGAGCTCAGATTCTTAAGCATGCTCAATTAAAATAGGCACTATTGCCTTGATAGGAAATTAACTTGCTAGGAAGTCTTTGTGAAAACAAGGAAATTTGAACCATCTATAAGGACATTCTTGTGTGTACTCCTAGTGCCTTGTTGTTTATATTTTTTGTTTTCTTGGTTTGTTTTTGAGCTACACCCGACAGTACTCTGATGTTACTCCTGACTCTGAGCTTAGAATTTGCTCCTGGCAGGCTGGGGGGACCATGCAGGATGCCAGGGATTGAACCAGGGTCTGTGTGCAAGGCAAAAGCCCTACTGCTGTGCTATTTCTCCAGTCCCCTCTTGTTTATCTTTTTTAGCCTTCTCCAATTCAGCCCTGCCTGCCTATGCATAAAATAGATTACCTCTGCTTTATGTCCTTTATAAGTCATAATGAGTAATGAAAGGTAGATTATTTCTTTAAAAACACTGGAAGGCACTAAAGAAAATTTGTTTTTGGCTATAGTAGTTGAAAAAAACAAGACTAGAGGATAAAAGTAGTTAGGATTTTTGTTTGTTTTGAGGCCACATCAGCAATGTTCAGGGGTTACTCCTGGCTCTATGCTCATAAATTACTCCTAGCGGTGCTCAAGGGACCATATGGGATGCCAGGGATCAAGCCCAGGTCAGCTGTGTGAAAGGCAAGCACCTTGCCCACTGTACTATCTCTCCAGCCCCAGAAGTTATTTTTGTTTTTATTTTGTAAATCAAAGTAAGTGGTTTGACTTATTCAGTATCTGTAGCATATTGCTAGTATCTTTGGGTACTAGCTTGTATCTCTAGTCTTACTGAGTCAATAGCTTATGCTATTTCTTCTGCTTTTGTAGGCAGATGACCATGTATCACAAATGCTATGAAAAAAATGTCCAGAATTAAAAGGGAAGTAAGACAGTGTGATTAAGTTTTCATCTGACTAAAAATTTTTGCTTTTCTGAAAAATAATGTTTTATCTCCTTTATTTATTTATTTGCTAATTCTTTGAAGTCTTTGCCCAATTCAGTTCCCAAATGTCTTTTAAAGGTTTTTTTCTTCAGTTGTTCTTTAAATACTTTATTGTAAGACATGTTTGGTTTCTATACAGTCTTTCACAGTTCACAGTTTCACTGCTCACTGAATAGCCTCTTCAGTGCATTTTCAGAAGTTACTACTGTCTTTTACATGTACTTTGTCTTCACTTAATCAGTAAGTACCATCTATAATGATAATCTCTGCTTTATCATCTTTATACTCTTCTTTCTTTGCCCCCTTCCATCACATTGGCTCAAATGGAAATTTTTACATATAGCTATATATGTAATCTTTGTTTTGATCTTTGTTTTTCCTCTTTTGTGGGGAAGGGATGGGCCACACCTGACAGTGCTCAGGGTTTACACTTGGCTCTAACTTCAGAAATTACTCCTGGAACGCTTAGGGACCATATTGGTTGCTGGGGATTGAACCCAGGTTGGCCCCATGCAAGACAAACAGTACATCACACAGTCCCTTTTTTTCCCTCTTGACTGTTTCTTTAATACTTATTTTTTTCTTTTAGCCCTATCTACCATCTGTCTTGTGGTAGCACTAAATGCATAAAATATTATGATCTATATGAAAATCTGTATTTTATTCAATGATAGAAATGTATTTTTTACACGTATTTGGTCATCTAAGGCTTCAAATTCATTTCTCCTAAAACACTGAAATTTTCTTCTTTGAAAATAATAACTATCTTATTTGCCTGATGAATGTGGTGACTTAGAAACACTTAGAGAGATTGGTTTCCTGAAGAACCTAACCTTGTGATTGGAATTTTTAGTCTCTCCACCTTCTTACCCAAAAACTCTAGGGGTGGGGTTGAACCAGTCACCAATGACCAATTATTTGATCAGTCATGCTTGTGTGAGCACAGTGGTGTTTGCCTTGCAAGCAGCAGATCCAGGACCTACGGTGGTTGGTTTGAATCCCGTCGTCCCATATGGTCCCCCATGCTTACCAGGAGCTATTTCTGAGCAGATAGCCAGGAGTAATCCCTGAGCACAGCAGGGTGTGGCCCAAAAACCAAAAACAAACAAACAAACAAACAAAAAAGAATTCTGAGATCTCCTGGATTGATACTCAGGGCCTTCCCTAAGCCTCTCTTCTCTCTTTGTATTCTTGAGTATTGCCACCAAAAAAGAATTGAACTTCTTCCTGAATAGAAGTTTCCTCTGTTTACAAAAACAAGATGTTTACTTGATGCTTTCAAGATTCGAAATTAGTGTCTGGTGCCCTAATAAAAACTCCTTTTGTTTTTGGTTTTTTTGGGGGTCATACCCGGCAGCACTCAGGGGTTACTCCTGGTGCTAAGCTCAGAAATCACTCCTGGCAGGCTCCAGGTACTATATGGAATGCCGAGATTTGAACCTCCATCCTTCTGCATGCAAGGCAAATGCCTTACCTCCAGCCCAATAAAAAATCTTTTATTCTAGTCAGCCTGACTATTGGAAATTTATGTCCATTCTTTAAAATTGACATGCCTGGATTGCCTTACTTCTCTTCCTGTTTTTGCAGATTCTTCCTAACCTTCCAGGTGTTTTACCTAGACATTATCATCTTTGAGATTTCAGTAAATGATTTGTGTGCTATTTGGAATTTTACTGCTTGCTAATCTATGACCCCTACTTTATGACTCAGAATATTTTTGTAGCTTTTTATTTTTCATGTGTTTTATCTGAGATTGAATTATATTTCTTAAACTTTTTTCTGTATTGCTGGAAGAAAGGAAAAGAAGGACCTGGGAAAATAGTATGGAGATTAGAGCACATGTTTGATGTTTGGTATATGTGCGTCTCGTTTTGAGCCCTGAAATAACCATTTTAGCACTCTTGGGTATAGCCCTGTTGGCCTACGAGCCCTTCAGGGTACCCCTGTGGTTTCCACACTATAAGGCCGGACTCATCACTTCATAAAGCCTTGAGCATTGCATTGTCAGGCCTGGTTGGCCAGGTATTTCCAGAAATGGCCTTTTGAATCCTCTAAATACGACCTGGGAAATCCCTCTCCCCAAATGGGGAACAAAACAAAAAATGCTTTCACCAAAATTTTAATATGACTTGTTGACGAAAAATAAAGCAGGAGGTGTGTTGCAATTTTAAATAAGATGAGTAGGCTAAGAAATGAGAAGCCTCTTTGAGAAGTTTGAAGAAGGAAATATAAGAGCAATATCAGGAAGAATACTCCAACAGGGAGTAAGAATATGAACAAACACTTGAAGTCGATTGTGTGTGTTTTATAAAAAATGGCAAAGGGTCCATTGTAATATATGGACTGATACATAACATTTTATCATGTTGTAGTTAATGCTATATTACTTTGCATTACTTGAAGAAGGAATTATTTAAGCATATGCCTTAAGGGAAGAGTTGACTATATTTATTTTAAAACCTGAAATTATGGGCCAGAGCGATAGCACAACTGTAAGGTGTTTGCCTTGCACATGGCCAACACAGAACAGACCCCGATTTGAATCCCGCTATCCCATATGATTCCCTGAGCCTGCCAGGAGCAACTTCTGAGCTCAGAGCCAGGAGTAACTCCTGAGCACCGCCAGGTTGACTCAAAAACCAAAAAAAAACTAAAAATAAAAAACCTGAAATTATGACTTTTTTTTTAAATCCTAGGTAAATTAACATGATGGATTTCTCTAAGCTACCCAAAATAGCTGATGAAGATAGAGAAAGCACATTTGGTTATGTGCATGGAGTCTCAGGACCTGGTAAGTAATATTATCAGTAGAAAAATTAATGTTATTGTTTTATATATAAATACATATACATTTGAGGCCTGATAGAAGGCTCAAAGTGTGGGAGTATTTATTTTACATAAAGGCACCTCATATTCGAACAGGTACCTCAGATATCTTATTAACCCCTCTGGCAATGACAATTTTCACAAGTAATTCTTTTTTGGGAGGGGGGATTTGGGGCCACACTGGGAGCACTCAGGGTCTTCTTCTGGCTCTGTGTTCAGATATCACTCCTGGCAGGTACAGGGGGATGGGGGGCATTAAGGGGTGCTAGGGATTGAACCCGGGTTCATCCTGGGTTGGCAACATGCAAGGAAAACACCCTACCACTGTTTTGTTGTTCCAGATCCTCACAAATATTCTTTTAATGAAGTTTTTTTAATATTTTCAATAGCCATTTTGTAACAAGCAATAAAAATAAATTATGTGTCTATGTTAAAGGGACAGGCTTGGAAGGTGGGTGGTAGAAGGAAGGTCATACTGATGGTGAGTTTGGTGTTAGATAATGCCCCCAAATTTAATGCCCCAGTATTATGAACAACTTAGTTAACCATGCTATTTAAATAAAGAAAATAAGAAATTCTTTTTAAAAAAAAGTCTTTGGTAATTAAGAATGAAAAAATACCGGGTGGGTACAATAGTACAGAATGTAGGGCATTTGCCAACCCCGTGTTCAATCCCCAGCATTGTAACCCCTGAGCACCACTGGGTGTGGCCAGAAACCAAATAAAAAAGAATGAGGAAATACCTATATCAGAAGGGCTCCTCTAATATTTATTATTTTTGGTTTTTGTATTTTGCTTTGTTTTGTTTTTTTGGGTCATACATTGCAGTGCTCAGGGGTTACTCCTGGCTCTACACTCAAAAATCACTCCTGGCAGGCTCAGGGGACAATATGGGATGCCGGGATTTGAACCACCATCCTTCTGCATGCAAGGCAAATGCCTTACCTCCATGCTATCTCTCCAGCCCCTAAGATTTATTATTAATTGAGATAATTTATAATAGCTTAAGAATAGGCTGAAATCCAAACTTTTAGAAAAGACAAACAACTTCAACAAGAATTTTTCTGAAACTTATAGTAAACTGGCCTTATTCAAAATTATTTTCCCTTATTGTTTTATTGTTATTTATAACATGGAATTTTAGGGGTATTTATTTTTGTGTTTTGTTTGTTTGGGTACATCTTGCAATGTTCAGGGATTGCTCCTGGCTCTGAATTCAGGAATTACCCTGGTAATTCCTTATAAGGAATTATCTTATAAGAGGACCTTATCAGATGCCAGGTATTAAACCCAGATGCCATCCTATAAGACAAGTGCCCTATCTACTGTACTATCTCTCCAGCCCCATGGGTATACTATTTAAGTAGTTAGTGAGATAATAAGAGAAAAAACAAATTTTATTGTGTGAAGAGATGGGGCTTGAAGCCACACTCAGGAATGTTCATGGGTTACTCCTGTCTTTGTACTCAAGGAATCATGCCTAGCAGTGCTTGGAAAATCATATTGGAGATCTAGGGACAAGAGCAGTGCCTCAGCAGTAGGGTGTTTGCCTTGCATGCAGCTGACCTAGGACAGACTGTGGTCAGATCCCCCGGTGTCCCATATGGTCCCCCAAGCCAGGAGTAACCCCTGAGTGTTGCCTCTAAAACCCCCTCAAATTTAAAAAAATTGAAAAAAAAATCAGAGGTTTATCTCAATTTAAGGGATAAACAAAGTTTATCCCTTGTTGGCCACATGCCCGACAAACACCTTACCTTTCTGTTCCAACTAACTTTTAGTTTATGAAATATGAGTTTAGATATATCTTTTCTCTCATTGTATTAGTTATATACTAGTCATAGACATATTAAATCTTTTTTGACATATTAAATCTTTATTGTTATAACACATGTTAATTAAATATTAATACATCAATAGTTTCTACTTGCATATTATACAGTCTAATCTATTCTGTTAGAATACTAAGTATTAGAAATAGACTTACTTGTGCACATATTTGAAAATGGCCTGTTTTCCCTTCCTGCCAGAAAAATAATTATTGCTATCAAAATAATATGATCTAAATAAAAATATAATCCTAAGTAAGTATAAGAAATAGAGTTCCTTAGCCAAAGTCTCAGCAGTGGTGGTGATTTATCTTTCTGGTGTGTGAAAAACATTTGTAGATGCATTTGTAACGTTTAGGTAGAACTATCATTACTTTATTATGATACTTGTCAGAATACTTTTTAGAACCAGTCAAGAGAGATAATACTTTTGGTAAGGTGTTTGCTTTGCATGTGACTAATTTGAATTTCACCTTCAGTGCCCTGTAGGATCCCTGAAAGCCCACCAGATCAAAAAGTAGAGAGCCAGGAGTAAGCCAGTCATTGTCAAGTGTGGCCCAAAACCAAAATCCAAACTAAACTAACAGAGAACAAAAACAAACTATAAAATATAAGAAAGTTAAAACTCCTACTGTCTTAGATATTATCTGTCAAAGGAATGCCAATATCACAAACTGATAATATTTTAGCTACTGGCCAAGCTTTTATTCCAATTTTAATATTTGAGTCTTTAGTGTTAAAGTGTGACTTTAAAACCTAGCATTCCATATTTATAGTTGCTTGGGTTGATCAAATGTTATAAATCAAGTGTTATTAACATGCCTTTATATTATTAATAGTTTGCAATCAAGAATTTTATGCACTTTTGTTTGCTATTATTTTTGGTTTTTGGTTCATACCCAGCAGCGGTCAGGGTTACTCCTAACTCTGCATTCAAAAATTATTTCTGACCAGAAATATTATTTCACTCAGGTGCCAGTAGGGTGTTTACTTTGCATGGGCTGACCCAGGATGAACCTCGGTTTGATCCTCAGCATTACAGATGTTCCCCTAACCCAGGAGTGGTTTCTGAGCGCATAGCCAGACATAACCCCTGAGTGTCACCGCTGGGTGTGGCCCAAAAACAAAAAAGAAAAAAAAAAATCAGTCCCAGTAGGCTCAGGGGACCATATGGGAACTGGGAGTAGAACCCAGGTTGACCACATTCAAGGTAAATGCCCTACCTGCTATGCTGTCCTAGAATTTCAAAATTAATTCAGTGGACAATCTTTATATTTCAGTATATTATTTCAGTGGACAATCTTTAGTGTAATGTTAATTTTGTATGCCTTTTTATATCATGTTTAAGAAATTGCTAAAATAAATCTTTTTATAGAGGGTTTTATGTTTTTATGAAAGTATGAATTATATAATTGAATTTCTCTAATGTTTTTGTTACCTGTACATAATCATCATAGTCATCAAAATACTGATTTCTTCTTTTTAGTGGTTACAGCCTGTGAAATGGCAGGTGCGGCCATGTATGAACTGGTAAGAGTGGGCCACAGTGAATTGGTTGGAGAGATTATCCGTTTGGAGGGTGACATGGCTACTATCCAAGTGTATGAAGAAACTTGTATCCTTTTTTGTTTCATTTCTTGTCTTTTTCTATAAGCCAGATTTCAAATATTGAAGTAGAAGCAGATTCACCTATTGGTATGACATGAAATGTAAATGTAGGTTAAAAAAAATGTAATAAATTATATGAAAGTTCCTATTTTAAGAAATTGGTATTGTCTTCTGAATTTTCATTGTTCTTAACATTTCATAATGTGGAAAATTTAGGGGAAACCAATTGGGTTTTTTTCTTCAAAAGGACACATAGAAGAAAGGATGAAAGAGTAATGATGAGGGGCCAGAGCAATAGCGCAGCAATAGGGCATTTGCTTTTTATGCTGCTGATCCAGGATGGACCTCGGTTAGATCCCCGTTGTTTCATATGGTCCCCTAAGCAGGAGCGATTTCTGAGCACATAGCCAGGAGTAACTCTTGAGAATCACGGTGTGGGACCGGTGAGGTGGCGCTAGAGGTAAGGTGTCTGCCTTGCAAGCGCTAGCCAAGGAAGGACCGTGGTTCAATCCCCCGGTGTCCCATATGGTCCCCCCAAGCCAGGGGCAATTTCTGAGCGCTTAGCCAGGAGTAACCCCTGAGCATCAAGTGGGTGTGGTCCAAAAAGCTAAAAATAAAAAAGAGAATCACCGGTGTGGCCCAAACACACCCCCTGCCCCCCCAAAAAAGAATAACATTGATATTTAGAAGTTAAAATTACATTTGGGGCTGGAGAGAAAGTAGTGTGTAGAGGAGGGCTTGCACATGGCCAACCCTGATTTTATTCCCAGCATTCCATATGGCACCCTGAGCCTGCCAGGAGTGATTCCTGAGTGTAGAGCCAAGAATAACCCTTGAACACCATGGGGTGCTTACCTCCAAAAAGAAGATGAAATCATATCCAATATGTTTAGATTTTACACATTGCAAATACTTTCAATTTCTATGTAAAAATAAAGAGAAAAGAATAAGAAGCCTTGTGAGGAGAGCTTGTTTTTTCTTTGTTTCATTATATATTTTATTTAGATTGAACAACGATTTGACTTTTGTTTAACAATTTTCTTCAACAGGCTTTTTTTCATTAATAATATATTATGGAAGAGGGATATGTGTATAATATAGTAAAACATTAATGGTAGGGTAGCTGGCAGAGATTTAGGTGTTTACCATAGAAGTAATTTTGTTAAGGGTTTAAAATCTTCATAATCAGGTTAAAAATGAAAGTACAATTTGGAGATTTGTAAATTTACAGTTTCTTGCTACTTTGTTGTTAGGACATGTTGAATATCATTTCCTTGTTAAACTATGGTATTTAATTTTTATTTTTGTAGTATTTAAACTTACCTAGTAAATTTTCCTCAACAATGGCTTCTAGCTGGTTTGACTGTTGGAGATCCTGTACTCCGTACCGGTAAACCACTTTCTGTAGAGCTTGGACCTGGCATCATGGGAGCCATTTTTGATGGTATTCAAAGACCTCTGTCAGATATCAGCACTAAGACCCAAAGTATCTACATTCCCAGAGGAATTAATGTTCCTGCTCTTAGCAGAGATTTAAAATGGGATTTCACACCTTGCAAAAATCTTCGGGTATGTCTTTGTAACTGAGATTTATAACGTTGCAGAGAGAATGTGAAATTTATACAATTTGAGCTATTTTGTATTCTTAGATAAAATAAAAATGTACCATAGAAATTTAGTTTAATTAGGGGCCAGAGAGATAGCACAGCAGAAGGGCATTTGCCTTGCAAGCAACCACTCTAGAATGGATGGTGGTTCAAATTCCAGCATCCCATATGGTCCTCCATGTTTGTCAGGAGAGATTTCTGAGTGCTGAGTCAGGTGTGACCCAAAACCAAAAAAAAAAAAAAGAAGAAATATAGTTTTATTTTTCAATAAATTCAGTCCTTCAGCAAACTTATTTGTTCTTTAGGTTGGTGGTCATATCACTGGTGGAGATATTTATGGAATTGTCAATGAGAATTCTCTTATCAAGCACAAAATAATGTTACCTCCAAGAAATAGAGGGACTGTAACTTACATTGCTCCACCGGGAAATTATGACACTTCCGTAAGTATGGCCTTTTTCATATCATGATTACTCAGTTATATTGCCTTAAGTGTTCTATATTTGTTATATAAGGTATAAATTTTCAATTAAATTTTGGGAATGCAAAATAGCAGAGGATACTGCTTTTATTTTTGGATGTAGTACAATAGTTTACTATTTTGTAATTGTGCTACATTGCTTATAGACCTGATTCTTTAGACATATAAAATGCTTTTTATGTTATGGCTATGTAATCATGTGAATTCTTATGCTGTTTGAAATGTTGTAAATTTATTCTATTTGTATTGTTGATAGTCACATATCAAATACTTCTGGGTAGGGGGCTCCACTCAACAATTCTCAAGGATTACTCTTGGTCAGGGGTGGTGAACAAGTAGCTCTCGAGCCGCATGCGGCTCCCGGCCAAAATGAATGTGGCTCTTTGCCCCTTATGTGTTTCTATATTATTGTTAAAATTATATGCTTTTGTGTGAGTATTTGTTTTGGCAGGCCATTGCGTGGTGTGGCTCTTTGACTCTCACAGTTTAAAATTTTGGCTCTTTGTGTCGAACTTGTTCGCCACCCCTGCTCTTGGTTTTACGCTCGAGAATTATTCTAGTGGGGCTCAAGGGACCATTTTGATTGGGATTGATCCCAAGTGGGCTGCATGCACAAAAATACCATATCTACTATGCTAATGCTCTGACCTCTATATCAAATACATTAAACCATAATAGTCTTCGTGGTCTGAAGATATATTTAGGAGATGCTGAGTTCACTGAAAAGCTTAAAGTTTATTTGAGGGGCCGGAGCATTACTACAGGGCAATAGCAGTAGCAATAGGACCTTTCCCATCTCTCCAGCCCAACTCCTTTTTATTATTATTGGAAATGTTTATTTAGATTTGACAGCAAAAGGAAAAGTTAACAAAAAGAAAATAAGTTGAAGTTCTTCAAACTTAAAGGCTTTTTCACAATTAAGGAAATTGTGAAAAGTGGCAGTCTAGGGACCAGCACAAGAGTACAGTGGTTAGGGTGCTTGCCTTACATGAGGCTGACCCGGGTTTCAATCTCAGAAATCTTATATAGTCCCTCAAGCCCACCAGGAGGGATTCCTGAATGCAGAGCCAAGAATAACCCCCAAAGCATCATTGGGTGTGTTCCAAATCACCTACCACCACCAAAAGAAGGCAGTCTATCAAATGGATAAAACAATTGAAATGATGTAACTGATGAAGACCAATGTAAAAACAGCCCATTTAAAAATGAACAGGGTAACTAAGTAGACATTCTTCCAAAGGCATACACATGTCTTAACAGTGCATTTTCTTTAAATAAATAAATTTATTATAAAAAGAAATGGCTAACAGGTATAATGAAAGGTATTCAGTATTGCTCATCCTCAGGGAATTGCAAATTAAAGCATAGTGATATATGATTTCACTCCTATTAAAATGACTATTACCACCCAGCAAGAGAAAACAAGTATTGGTAAGAGCATAGAGGAAAGGGAATCCTCATGTACAATTGTTGTGAATTAGTCATTTTATGTAGCCACTATGAAAACAGCCTGGAGGTCCCTCAGAAAATTGAAAATTTAGCCACCATATGATCCAGAAATTCTGATTGTGGGATTTCTGAAGAAAATAAGAACACTGACTTGTGAGATACATGCACCTCTTTACAGCATTATTTGCAATCTATACAGATATCAATTGCAAGTTGCCTAGGTAACTAAGGAAAAATAAGGAAATGTGAGATATATATTTTTAAGTTTTGGTTAGTCATTAAAACTGGATATTTGGGACACAGCGGGTAGGATATTTGCCTCATGCTCATCCGACACAAGTTTGATTCCCCGGCATTCCATATGGTTCCCTAAACCTGCTAGGAGTAATTTCTGAGCATAGACCCAGGAGTACCCCCGAGTGCCACCAGGTATGGGCCAAAAACCAAATAAAGAAATAGGGTTATCTTGAGTATGGAGAAAAGTATATAGATAATGGAGTATGTCTGGCATGTGATCAGCATGCTTTATCTTGATCACAAAAGATCCCCCATGCATTCTTGGACACACACACACACACACACCCTTCATCCTCACCAGCATGGTCTGGGCAATCTGGCTTGTTTGACTGGACATTAAAGGAAGAAACCCAAAATAAAACCGAAAATCTTGGGAATGGAGCAATAGTATAGTGAGTAGGTTGATTGTCTTGCATACACCTGACCTCAGTGCAATCCTTGGTGTCCCAAAGGGTCTCTGGAGCACGTAGCCAAGAGAAAGCTCTTAGCACTACCTGGTGTAGCCCAAAAAGCAAAATAAAATAAAATAAAACACCAAAGATCTTTCAGGCAGGAAGCTCAGAACATGCTAACTGGAATAAGGTCAGAGAAAAACATTATTTATGATCTCACTTATATGTGACATCTGATAACAATAACAAAATGAAAAATCGGGCTCAGAGATTAAAAGAACAGAGTGGTGATTGTTAACGGCAGGAGATGGTTGATGTAAGTCCAGAGTGGGCTGATGGGTGGAGTCAGAAGATGAAATTTATACATATAACTTTCTTAAAACTGTAAAGTATGCTTGGTTATTATAGTTATGAAACTGTTGTGCATGTATTGCATATGTGAAGATTATTAAGAAAATAGATCTTAGAAAGTCCTCATAGCATTAAGAAATAAACCTGGTACATGTTAACTACCATTTTTATGTGATAATTTCACAATATATACGGATATCAAATCATTTTTGGTATACCTGAAACTAGTGTAGTGCATAAACATTTCTAATCTCGTGGCCGAAGTAGTAGCACAATAGGCCATTTACCTTGCACACAGCCAACCCAGGATGGACCTGGTTTTGATTCCCAGCATCCCATGTGGTCCCCAAGCCTGCCAGGACCAATTTCTGAGCAAAGAGCCAGCAGTGACCTTTGAGCACTGCTGGCTGTTAAAAAATAGATAGATAGATAGATAGATAGATAGATAGATAGATAGATAGATAGATAGATAGATAGATAGATAGATAGATAGATAGATAAAGGTATTAATCTCCCCTTTTAAACAAATTTTAGTTAAAGACCTGGGATTTGGGGCCGGAGAGATAGTATGGAGGTAAGGTGTTTGTCTTTCATGCAGAAGGTCGGTGGTTCGAATCTCAGCATCCCATGTGGTCCCTGAGCGCTGCTGGGTGTGACCCAAAAACCAAAACTAAAAAACAAACAAAGACCTGGGATTTACAACGCTATATTAGTTGTTGAGTATTAGGCATACGATAATTCAACACAAATTCTATCACCAGTGTCAACTCTCATCACCAGGCTTCCATACTCCATCATCCTCTACTCCTCGACCAACCTACCACCTCCTGCATACCACCCCCAGAGGGCACAGTGAAGTTTGGTGATTTCAGCATACATTTCATGCTTTCATTGTTGTTGAGTTTGTGCTTGGGATACATAGCTATACCACTCTCCTCAGCCTCGTTATAACTGAAGCCCAGACCCCTATTCCCCATTACTTCCCATCTTTTTCCTTCCCTCCTTGATTTCTTCTTTTCCCTAGGTTCTGGGGTCAAGGGTGATCTAGACATCCCCCTCTTTACTAATTACATTTCCTAATTCAATTATTTTATATAGCACAGATAAGTGAGATTATTCTGTTTGTCGTACTTCTGACTTACTTCATTCAACATGATATCTTCCAGTTCCAACCAGGTTGCAGCAATTGCATGATTCATCATTTCTTGCATTTGCATAGTATTCCATTGTGTATATCTCATCTTCATAATCCTCTCATTTGTCATTGGACACCTAGGTGGACTCCATATCTTAGCTGTCATACTCATTACAGCAGTGAATGAATTGTACTCTTTACAGCACACAAAGGTGTACATGAATCTTTTTAAGTTCTGAGGATAGATACCCGAAAATAGAATTGCATGATTCATCATTTCTTGCATTTGCATAGTATTCCATTGTGTATATCTCATCTTCATAATCTTCTCATTTGTCATTGGACACCTAGGTGGACTCCATATCTTAGCTGTCATACTCATTACAGCAGTGAATGAATTGTACTCTTTACAGCACACAAAGGTGTACATGAATCTTTTTAAGTTCTGAGGATAGATACCCGAAAATAGAATTGCATGGTTATGCTCAATTTTAAGTTTACTGAGGACTCTCCATACTGTTTTCCACAGAATTGATCGATTTTTATATACCACTTTACTTAGCCCTAACAACCAGGTATGCTTTGATTTTAGAGGAAAAAAATATTTATAAATTTGACTCCTTAAAATTCTACTGTATTTTTATAGGATGTTGTCTTGGAGCTTGAGTTTGAAGGTGTAAAAGAGAAGTTCACTATGGTCCAAGTTTGGCCTGTCCGTCAAGTTCGGCCTGTCACTGAGAAACTGCCAGCCAATCATCCTTTGTTGACAGGCCAGAGAGTACTTGATGCCCTTTTTCCGTAAGTTGGAGCTGTATCTTATGATTTTGTTGTTTTTTCCCCAATGTTTGCAGATAAATTTTTAATGTCTTTATCTATGGAGATTGTAATTATTTCTATCTAGAGAATAAATTGGATATACAGTATATATTATATATTGTCCGTAACTATGGACTACTATTCTACCAGAGAAGACTTTTCCTAACTCAGAAAGAAAGCGCTATTTCATAAAAATTTATGAAAAAATTAAATTTTGAGACTAAAGTCCTTGTTAATATAATACTGCAGTACTTTACTTAACTTACTCTAATATTAATTGATTTGTAAAATAATCTGGACTTTCTTGCTGCACACCCACCTTAATTTGTAGTCTGTTCTTTTCCATTTCCTTTTTTCTAAGTATTTGTCTCAAAGACACAGAGATCTATCTAAATTTAAAACATACCTGGTCCTTTACCATTTGGAGCTCTTCATTACTCTTAAAATATACACACACCTTAAGTTCCTACAAAACCTTCTTCATGATCACTGCTTGCCATCTACTGTTCTCTTAGCTTCCTGGCTTCCTATTACTTTATACATCATGTTCTAGGAGTACTGAATCATTTTAATTTCTCAAGCAATTATATCTCCCCCTTGTTTCCTGGACCTCTAGTTCCCTCTGATCGGGATATTTCTCTTTATCGAGCTGGTTTCTAGTTTCTTTCAGGTCCTATTTAAAATTTTATTTAGTGCTACATCTGATGGTGCTTCCTGACTTAGTGTTTTGGATCACTACCAAAGGTTGTTGGGGGGAAAGGGGAACCACACAGTGCTAGAGATTAAACCTGACATTCCACATGCAAGGCGTGTGCTTCAGCCCTTTCAGATTTTAGCTTCGTTTCTTTGGGCCACATCTGGCATCACTCGGCTCAGAAATTACTCCTACCAGGCTCCAGGGACTATATGGGAAGGCAGGAATAGAACTTGGGTCAGCTGAATGCAACCAAATGCCCACTTGCTGTGCTATAGTCCTGACTCTAGATTTTGGCCTCTTTCAGGAATAATTTTCTAGCCTTAGTCCATCCTCTGATAGACTCTGCATCCCTTCCTGTTTATTTCCATGACTACTTTGGGCTTTCTCTGTGATAGAGACTACATTTCACATTCAATAACATACCATACAAATTGGGCTACTTCCAGATCTGTCCCTCTACCCTGGGTGATTTGATGTGACTATAGATTATATCAAGTGATGATTTGGCTGCAGATATGGCTCAGCAGTAAAATTTATGCCTCTTCTATGGTGAGGCCCTGATGCCCACCACCACAAAAATTTTTATTTGAAAGAGGTATTCAGGAGCTGGATTGATAGCATGGTGTTAAGGCATTTGCCTTGCATTCAGCCAACACAGGACTGACCCCAGTTCAAATCCTAGCATCCCCTATGCAAGAATAGTGCCCTGCCCACTCTACTGTCTTCAGCCCCATGGTTTTCCTTTCTTTTTTCTTTAGTATTTCCCTTTCTGTATGAACATCCATAATATTATTTGGAGCTTTTTATTTAATTTTTGGTTTTTGGGTCACATCCAGTGGTGATCAGGAGTTAGTCCTGGCTTTGTGCTCACAAATCACTCCTGGCAGGCTTGGGGATCATATGGGATGCTGAGAATCAAAGCTGAGTCAATCTCAGGTCAGTCTGCGTGGAAGGCAAATGCCCTACTGCTGGGCTATCACTCTGGCCACCTATTTGGAGCCATTTTATTTATCTTAATGTCTTTCCCTCAGGAACGTTTATGAAATGCTTTTACTTTTCAGCTATTAAAGATAAGACTGTGGTATTATAAAAGCATTTTAAATACATCTAGGGGAGCAATTATATCTGTGTAAATATATATGTATAAACACATGTAATATGATAGGTAGAGATGAAAAATATTTCAGGAATTTCTTTTTTAAATTTGAATTTGTGTCACTAATCCACTTGAATAATTGGTATTTATTAGCAAGCAAAATAATACATATTTTGTTTTCTTTGTTAGATGTGTACAGGGAGGAACTACAGCGATTCCTGGGGCTTTTGGCTGTGGAAAGACAGTGATATCACAGTCTCTATCCAAGTATTCGAACAGTGATGTTATTATTTATGTAGGATGTGGTGAAAGAGGAAATGAGATGGCTGAAGTCCTCCGTGACTTCCCAGAGGTATGTGTGTGTGTGTGTGTGTGTGTGTGTGTGTGCGCGTGTGCGCGTGTGTGTGTGTACACATATATATTTATACGAGTTATTTGACTAACTCTCAGAGAATGTTAGACCATTGGTCTCCTTTGATTTGTAGTTAATAAATTGTGTTGAATATGGAGCAGTACTCTTATGTGCTGAGAGTCTCTTAAGAATTTTCTTTTTTTTTTTTTTTTTTTTTTTTTTGTTATTGGTTTTTGGGCCACACCCGGTGATGCTCAGGGGTTACTCCTGGCTATGCGCTCAGAAGTCGCTCCTGGTTTGGGGGACCATATGGGACGCCGGGGGATCGAACTGTGGTCCGTCCTAGGCTAGCGCAGGCAAGGCAGGCACCTTACCTCTAGCGCCACCGCCCGGCCCCTAAGATCTTTTTTTTTTTTTTTTTTTTTTTTTTTGGTTTTAAGAATTTTCTTAAATGTATCTGTGCTTAAGGGACCAGAGAGACAGTAAAAACTGGTAAGGCACTCGTCTTACATGCAGCTTCCTTCCTGGTACCACATTTGGTCCCAGAGGCCTTGCTGGTGTTATGCACTATGTACAGAGCCAGGAGTCAACCCTGAGCAACACTGGATGTGACTCAAATAACAAAATATCTCTGGATGTAGATACTGACATAGATACAGTATACATAGAGTAATTTATGAAATGGAAATAATGTTTCTCTTTACAGCTGTATGAGGTATGTAAACAGGGTGATTGGGGAATAAATGCTCTGAAAATAATGATTATAAGGAAGTTTCAATATAGACAGTGGTGAAAAGAGGGTTACAACGTTTCATTTAAAACTGAGGATCACTAATTGATTGTTTCTTTAGCTCACAATGGAAGTTGATGGCAAAGTAGAGTCAATTATGAAGAGGACAGCTCTTGTGGCCAATACCTCCAATATGCCTGTTGCTGCTAGAGAAGCCTCTATTTATACTGGTAAGTACATGAGTTGGGATAAAAACAATAGCATCTATCTAGTTTGAGTATAACATTAACCTAGCAACAGCTTTTTCATAGACTTTCATTCTAAAATACTCAAACCTAAGATGTATCTATAGCTTTTAGAAATATTTGTTTATATATCTTAGAATATATCAAAACATCTATAAACCTGTTGTACTATATGTGTTTGTGTGTGTGTCATATAAATGTGAGCTGTGTGTTGGTAATTATTGCGGAACTTGGCAGTGCTTGGATCTACCCCCAGCTCTGCTTGGGGGGCACACCCAGTAGTATTCAGGGCATAGAATCCCACGTGCAAAACATACCTTCAGCACTTGAAGCTATCTCTTCAGTTTGGTTTTTGCGCCATATCTGGCAGTTGTCAAAGACTACTCCAGCTCAGTTTTGTCCTGGGCAGGGACAAATCACTTGCCTTTCCTTGCATATGGCTGATTCAGACAACACTGAGGAATATGTGGTGCCAGGATCAAATTCCGATCCCTTGGATACAAAGCATGTGCTATAGTCATTTGAGCTATCTTTATAATGATCATAAGATGATTTGTCTTTTACTATTTTTCCCTTTTTTGGGGGGGGGGGGCACACCCGCTGATGCCCCAGGGTTACTCCTAGCTATGAACTCAGAAATCGCTCCTGGCTTGGGGGACCATATGAGATGCTGGGAGATTGAACCAGGGTCCATCCTAGGTTAGCACGTAGCAAAGCCAAACACCTTACCACTTGCACCACTACTCTGGCCCCTCTTTTACTACTTTTCTTTTAATATTTTATATTGTTTTAGCTGTAGAAACATCCCCAGATATCTAATTTTTTTAAATATTTTAGGGATTTAAATATTTCACAAATTTGCATATCATCCTTGTGCAAGGGCCATGCTAATCTTCTCTGTATCGTTCCAATTTTAGTATATGTGCTGCCGATGCGAGCACAAATCTCTATAATTTAAGTGATAATTTTTTGGCTTTTGTTTGGGTTTGCTTTTTATTCCCATTCCCATGATGTTTGCTGGGGGAATAGACTCCTCTTATGTTAGTGATGAAATCAGGGCTCCCACATGCAAAGCATGCACTTCTGCCCTAGGTACCATCCCCTGAGTCTAATAAGTTTTCAGGTATTATATCTTATCTGCTAGTTAGAAAAAGTAACATCTGGTTATTTATGTATTTATTATCTTCCATCTCTGATTATACTCTGACTTCTACGTTAATACTTAAGGACTTTTCAAGATTTATAATATTGACATTTTGTTCTGTAATTATGTATGTCTCTATTCATTTTAGACCTATAATATAATAGAGTCCGTCCCCAGGAACTCTTTTTTGCTATCATTTCTCCTTTTGTTTGTCAAAATTTTGACTTTTGTAAGATTCAAGAAAGACTTGTAGAGATGACATTCCCTTAATGCTTCTTTCTTCACCAAATATTTTGTTGACTTTTTTCTCCCACTGCCTTTAAATTTTAGCAGTATGCAACTTGAAATCAATATTTTCCAAGTAGTTTAGCATTAAATGCTAGGGGGAGATCTGAAATTGACCTGCTTCTTTTTTCTTTTTTTTTTTTTTTTTTTTTGCCTTCTAGTTTGAAGTTTAATCTGAGATACATAGCCTCAGGTGAATTCTTATTGTCTTTGCACACCTGTGTCTTATCTATTTATCTCATTAAGGAGATTTTCCACATTTATTTAATTTTGTGCAACCAAACACTGTCATAGGTTGATTTTGTTTTTTGTTTTTGGATCACCCCAGTGGCACTCGGGTTACTCCTGGTTCTGGCAGGCACTGGGAACCACATAGGATGCCAGGAATCGAACCACAAGCTTAGTTTTGGGCAGGCAAGGCAAACGCCCTACCACTGTGCTAACTCTCTGGCCCCTGTCCTAATTTTTGGCAAAAGAGTTCATGTATATTTCTTTCCACTTAATAGTCACATAAAAGTGACTATTATGTATTTAAAGCATCCATTATATTAAAATAAGAAGTCTACCTACTTCTAAATGGCTGCAAGTGAAATGTCTGTGAGAATGTGTCACATCTATTTCATGAACATCTTTTTGGTGAATACTTGCGTGATTGATAGGTTTTCGTTTTGCTATCACAATCTTCACACTGTCTCATCACATGTCTTGTGTGCATGCCAAGAATACAACCCTTAGGGGCTAGAGAGATAGTACACCAGGGAAGATGCTTGCTTACCTTACACACAGGCAACCCAGCTTCAGTCTTGGCCACCACCTTCTGTTCCCTGTGCCACCACCAAGTGTGTCTCCAAAAGTCTCAAGACAAAGAACAGAAAAGCAAAAGGATACAACTGTATGCACATTTTCAGTTGTTATCCCTTCAAAAGGTGTAATGGTGGACACAAGCTTATGTTTCTCTATATACTTCTTTCCCTCACACTTTCTTATGATAATCGTCAAAGAAAAAGTTGAATATTTAGTGAATATCCATATACCAAGAAAAAATAACTAACATTTATTAATCCTACTTTATTAGATGCCTGTGTAGTCTGTGTTTCTTAACAGTGAACTTTGGATATAAACCTTTGGTCATAAATGATTTGAAAAGTACCTGGCATTTGGAAATTCTGATTGTATTTTTGGATAATAGTTTTATTGTGTGTGTTGTTATTCTTTTGAATTTCATTTTTGTTTTTGTTTTTGGGTCACACCCGGCAGTGCTCAGGGGTTCCTCCTTGCTCAATGCTCAGAAATCTCTCCTGGCAGGCTCGGGGGACCATATGGGATTCCGGAGGATTCAAAGGACCATCCTTCTGCATGCAAGGCAAACACCTTACCTCCATGCTATCTGTCCATCCCTTTATTTTGGTTTTTGGGTGTCACCCAGCAGTGCTTAGGGCTTACTTTTGGCTCTACATTCAGGAATCACTCCTGGCAGTGCTCAGGGGACCTTATGGGATGAGGCTCGAACCCAATTTAGCCACATACTCCTGCCATACTATCACTCTAGCCCCTGGATAATAGTTTTGTTTTGGTGGGGGTTTTTTTTGGAGTTTTTTTGGGTTTTTTTTTTGTTTTGTTTTTTTTTTTGAATAATAGTTTTTTTAAAACAAGTCTTAATTTGTTGTGAGTTGCAGATTTGTTTTCTGCTTTTCCATTTTTTAGTTTTATCTGAGGACTTTTTATTTTCTAATGTTTTTATCTTCTTGTAAAATTTATATCTTTTTTTTATGAAGACAAAAATGCAAAGAAAGGATAAGGTGAAGATACAGTAGCAAGACAGACAATCACCCATAAACAGAATTCTCAAGAGGAATCCCCTTGCTGACACCTTAATTTTGAATTTTCAGCCAAAAAACATTAAGAAAAATAAAACAAAACACATGCACAAATACTTTGTCCCTCACGCTCCCAGATTGTAGTACATTATAACATTTCTTAGTAGCACACAGAGCAATATAAAGCCACAAAATTTATGGAACTCCTTTAACATTAAAGTCTATAGTATTGTTGACACAGTTGATCATAATATATTATTTCATTAAGGATGAGTCAAAGGAGCACAGCAAAGATGGTGTTAGAGTGGCAATTGTTTGCATAGACCCAGCAAAATATAGGGACATGGAAAGGAAAAGCTTTGTCCTAAATACAAGGAGACCTTACCCCTGAAGTTTTCTGGCATAAGACTAACTCTAGGCTCCAGGCATACTAGGTTGTCTAACCCAAGTCATTGTCTGTAGTGCCAATACACTTTTGGGGGGGGGGGGTGGGGCCACACCCGGAGGTGCTCAGGGGTTACTCCTGGCTATCTGCTCAGAAATAGCTCCTGGCAGGTACGGGGGAATCATATGGGACACCAGGATTCGAATCAACCACCTTAGGTCCTGGGTTGGCTGCTTGCTATCTCTCAGGCCCCCAGCCAATACACTTTTATTTTTCTCATAGTCACTGTTGTTGGTGTCAGGTTTCTATAGCTAAGGACCCTGGAATATGTCCATATCCTACATCAAAGTCAGGATGATGTGGAGCATCCTTTAGTTTCATCTCACAATTAGAGGGTGATGGAGAGAGCTCGGCCCTGAAAGCAGGTCGTTGTTGTTAAGTCTTCTGGGTGTTAAGGAAAGTCTCTGTTGAGTAAGTCTATGCCAGAGCAGTGGTAGAGTCTTCCTTGGTAGAGGATTGCTTTTAGGTGATGTACACAACCGTGGTCGTTTTGTAGATGGCATCCCTGGTTCAGGGGTAAATGGACAATACCTGTTCTTCTGAAGCCTGAGCCAGGTCATTATGACAATGTTCAGGGTGTAAGGTCCCACTGCATTACAAGATTTGTGTGTTCCCATCTCTATTAGATAAGAATGTGTTTGTATATATAGTAATTTCCCATTTTAATGTGCCTATGCAAAGGAAGAACAATGCCACAGGTCGTGATTGGTGCCTATGGGGATGCTAGAACAAGTTCAACAATTCCCTTGACTTGGTTCTAACATAAACTTTAAATGGAGGAATACTTCTAGAGACTTCCGTATTAAACAGATAACAAAGAGGACAGACAAAACAAATACATAGAGGGGAAATTTTGTGTTAAATTCAGTGAACCACTTTGGTCTGTGATTTGACCTGTACGGTATTGAAGGTAAAAAGGGTAAATGGGGGGAAATAATGGTTGGGACTGAGGCAGTAAAGAACTAGAAATGAGCTTTAGGTCAGTGTCAAGGGCACAATACAAGGCGGATATTATGCATATGTAAGATATATGCATAGAATACTATCAATATATATTGTATATGCGCTGACGCTAGCCCCCGCGCAGTTTTTAAAATGGTTTTTAAAGAATTTGTATCTTAATGTGCCTTTAAGAGGCCTTTGGCACTTTGATGTTTAACCCTGTGTGTGTGTTAAACTTTCTACCAAGGCTCTCTAATAAATACATAGAAAAGTTGTGAATGTCTCTACAGAATCAAAACATAGCCATACTTGAATAAAAGAGGATGTAATACTATTATATTAAATACATAATTATTGTGCTTTTAATCTTAATAATAAGTAATATTTTATACAGATTTTATTTTAAAGAACCATGTTTTAGAAACCAGTATTATATTGATATGACAAGAGTCATTCCATTTTAAATACAATAGGAAAGTGTCTTGAGAAATTAATTTACTTTGCTAAGGTGGTTATAGTAGAACAGGATATAAAACTAATTTCTTACAAATGATTTATTATCTACAAATTTATAGTATGGGATTGGGACTACGTAGTAGAATAAGCTGGATAATTAAGGTATTGCTTATTAACATTTATTGCTTTTGAAAAATAACCATAGAAGCTAAAAGCTAATTAGGGTATATATTATTTAATGTTTGGTTCTTGTTGCATGTGTATGTGATATACACAAACACTACATTGTAAAATAATTTTAGACTTAGTAATTTCAACAAAGAATGGAAAGGGTGTTTTCCTAACATTTTGATTGTATTTTTTTTGGAGCTGCACCCTATACAGGGCTTAATCCTAGTTCTGTGCTCAGGGGTCACTACTGGGGGGGCTCAGAGACCATGTGTAATATTGAGATTCAAACCCAGATTGGCCGTATGAAAGGCAAACACCTTGCCCCTTACACTATCTCTATGGCCATCCTACATTTTAAAATAAATATTATATTTAGATAGACTAGGCTATGATAGACTAGGCTAACTAACCCAAATATATAGTTGCTCAATCTAAGGTATTCAGGGAAAAAAAATTAGTTTGTTTTTTTTTTTTTTTTTTTTGGCCCAACACCTGGCAGTGTTCAGGGGTTACTCTTAATTTGTAATCATTCCTGGTGGGCTCTATGGACCATATGGGATGCTGGGGGTTGAATCTGGGTCGGCTCTGTGCAAAGCAAACACTCTACCCACTGTATTATCACTCAGACAATTAATTTTGCATTTTATGCTGGGATCCAGGCTGATAAGAGCTCTTTCCTTTCACTACATGCCTTCCAGGCTTCTGGGAATT
Source organism: Suncus etruscus (assembly GCF_024139225.1). Lineage (NCBI taxonomy): Eukaryota > Metazoa > Chordata > Mammalia > Eulipotyphla > Soricidae > Suncus > Suncus etruscus. The sequence goes on along the minus strand of NC_064860.1, from coordinate 38,599,788 downwards.
CAAGTAAGCCTAAAGGAAGAAAAATAACATGAAATTATTGACTTGTTTGCTAAGGAAACACGTTTTTACATACTTTTCATTAGCATAAAGGCCATACCTAAATTCAAAAAAGAGTAAGAAATCTCATTCAGTGTGTGCTCAGGACAGATCTTAGTGTAAACAACTTAGACATTTTTTTTCTATGTGCAGCCTCACTGAGGCCTTTCCTTGAGGGGGATGAAGCTGGACGAGTTGGTGGCCCAGATACCATCTGGTTGGAGGTCTTGCCGTTGTACGTGACCACCATGTTGTCCAACATCTCGGGCAGGATGTCATGTCAGGAAGGTGGGGCTTTTCCATCTTGGCGCCTCCTTCTTGGCCCTGCACAGTTGCTTAAGCAGGGAGTGCTACTTCCTACGCAGGCCCTGGTTTAGGCGCCACCACTGCCAGGCACTGAATAGCTGCAGCAGCTTCTCGTAGGACATGGCCAGCAGCTGGTATAGGGCCACGCCCTGGTATGTGAAGTTGCAGAAGGGTCTTTTCTTCTGCAGCTCCACTTCTGCCATTTTCCCTGCTCTTCTGACACAACTTAGAAATCTATCTTTAAATTTCAAACTGCTTTAAATTTTTCATACGGGTGAAAATGCTGTCTAAATTACAGGATTATCATTTGTACTATGCTCATTCCAATTTAGGAATTACACTGTCAGAATATTTCCGTGACATGGGCTATCATGTCAGTATGATGGCAGACTCTACCTCCAGATGGGCTGAGGCTCTTAGAGAAATCTCTGGTCGCCTTGCTGAAATGCCTGCAGGTAAGCTTTTACATTATTTAAAATGTAAGAAATATTGGTTAGATTTGAGAGGACTGGCTTAAATTCTGTTTTTAATTCCCACCTCCTCAATTTTCAGATAGTGGCTATCCTGCATATCTTGGTGCCAGGCTTGCCTCTTTCTACGAACGAGCAGGCAGAGTGAAATGTCTTGGAAATCCTGAGAGAGAAGGAAGTGTCAGCATTGTGGGAGCGTAAGCACCTAAACTTTTTATTTTTCCAAAGAGTAATGGGTCATTTATTTTAGAGAAAATATTACTTTCCTGTGAGGGCAGTGATTTTTAACCAAGGTTGTACTGTGGAATCACTCAGAGAGCTGGTTAACTTTTGGGCCATAGTCAGCTGTGCTCAGGGGTTAAACCTGGCTGTGCTAATGAGCCAGAGATCACTAGTTACTCCTAGTGCTCAGGGATCCCTCCTAGCAGTGTTCAGGGAACCATAGAGGATGCTGGGGGTCAAACCCAGGTCAGCCGTGTGCAAACAAACACAGTACCTTCTATACCTCTGTTAATACTCTCTCACTGAATGAGCTCTCTCTTTCTCTCTCCTTTCTCTCCCCTCTTTTCTTTTTCTTTCTTTCTCTTCCTTCTTCCTCTCTCCCTCCCTCTCTCCCCTCTTTCTTTTCTCTTTCCTTTCTTAAGGAGCTCTTTTAAAAGGCACATATCTAGGTATCTGCACATTCTGGCTCCATAGATTTGGCATTAGTCATTTATGATATACAGTCAGTCTCTTAGGAATAACATAGAAACAAATATGTTCAAGAAAGAATATATTGTGATAAAACAGTGTGAAAAGCCATGGCCACTGTATAAAGCTATAATTTGTAGTCAGCGTTTCCTTCTTTCTCTGTCAACTATTTGATAACAGCAGTGAAACTAATTATAATGTCTTGTTTCTCATACTAACAATGGCAACAGAGTTATGTTTCACATTATCAGCTCAGTACTAGTTTTTACGTAATTTTTTTCCAAAGGTGATTTCTGAAGTTATTTGTAGTGAGGCTTACTCCTTCAAACCTGTGTTCACTCTTGAACATGTACCTCCCATGATTGTTTATTTCTTTGCTGCCAGTGTTCTCTCTTGAACACATTTCACCTCTTTATCTTCTCTCTAATCTTTCTTAGTAAGTTTCAATTAAAAAAAGAGATAAATTAGTTTGCTTCACTGAAAATAAAAATGTCGTTATATCTGGCACCAGAAAGATATCGTAGCAGATAAGGTGTTTGCCTTGCCCTAACCCAGACTATCTGGGTTTGATTTCCAGCATCTACTATGATTCCTAGTGCAAAGCCAAAATATTTCAATAATTTAAAATGACTTTCATGGGCAGAGAGATGCTGGTATGGTGTTGGCCTTGCACAGGGCTAACCTAAGGTTGATCCCCATCATTGAATATGATATCGTGAGCTCAGAGCCTAGAGTAAGTCCTGAGCACCACTGAATATAACACCCCACCCCAATCAAAATAAAAAGGCTTGCAGTAATCTTTTTTTCCTTTTAATTTAGTGTTTCTCCACCTGGTGGTGATTTTTCTGATCCAGTTACATCTGCTACTCTTGGTATTGTCCAGGTATATCTTTTCCTCATGTAATTTTCTTAAGTCCGTCTCCACTCTCTAACTCTCCCCATACTCACCCCATCACATGGTTTGTATGTGAGAAGCCTGGGTTAGTTCAATCTCACCATGTTGTTACAACATGGTTCCCAATGCACTGTTGAGCTTAACCCCTGAATAGAACTGGGAGTAGACCCTTTTTTGTGACCCATTAATGGAAAATAAAAGAAAAATCACTGGTTTCATTTGGTCTTGTTTTTAAATCAGGTGTTTTGGGGATTAGATAAGAAACTAGCTCAACGCAAACATTTCCCCTCTGTCAACTGGTTAATCAGCTACAGCAAGTACATGCGTACCTTGGACGAGTACTATGATGAACACTTCACAGAGTTTGTTCCCCTGAGGACCAAAGCTAAAGAGATTCTGCAAGAAGAAGAAGACCTGGCAGAAATTATACAGCTAGTAGGGAAGGTGAGTTGTTACATCCTATGGAGATTAGATCTGTAAGTTAATTCTAGTAGAAGGACAGATAGAGCCTTGGTGATTGATGTACATTGTTGCCTTAAAAGGTGAGGATTAGATTTTTTTTTTTACCCCTCCTTCCCTATCCCCTCGGATTAGATATTTTTGATTGATAACTTTGGATTATTCCTTCAGTTAGCAAACATTTTAGTAACCCATGAGCACTGTCAGGTGTGACCCAAAAGCCAAAACACAAATTCAAAAACCTGAGAATTCAAATAAATAGTAAGCCAAGGGATTGGGGTGGACAGATTCCCACACTTGTCACCAAATAGCTCAGTAGCCCTCACCCACATCTGCCATCTTGCTGGCAGAGAAATCACCCAGCTCCACAACTGAACCTCATCAATCTGCCATGCCACCAAATTGCTCCAGCTCCATAGCTCTTGTGTCACATGGCCACGTGACAACTCCAGATTTGTTGTTTTTTTTTTATTTATTTTTATTTTTTTGTGTTTTTTGGGTCACACCCGGCAGTGCTCAGGGGTTTTTCCTGGCTCTGTGCTCAGAAATTGCTCTTGGCAGGCACGGGGGACCATATGGGACGCCGGGATTCGAACCAATGACCTTCTGCATGAAAGGTAAACGCCTTACCTCCATGCTATCTCTCCAGCCCCACAACTCCAGATTTGTACTGTCAGCCCACTAAGTCACAGCAAATCTGATAGGAAAGTTTTATAGAAGCCCACCAAGCTCAGTGAACATGAAAACAATAGCACATAGAAGGTTCAACTGGGACCAACCCACCCAATAAATCCTCAGATAATGACTTCAGCAACACCAATCTGAAATAAAACAATTATCACCAATTGACTTTTATTGATTTAAGTTTTGATGATTCTATTTGCTTTTGTATTGTAACATGCAGTAAATGTTTTGTGCCTGTTAATGGAGCACACTGACATCGTGGGTAGAAAACTGGGGGACATTGGTGGAGGGAAAGACACATTGGAGGTGGAATTGGTATTGAAACATTTAATTAACTTAACTATTATAAACAGCTTGGTAAATCATGGTGTTATAATAAAAAAAATTTTAAGATTGTAAGCCAAAATATGAAGAAGAAAGTATTCCCAAAAGCATAAGTGGGCTAGTGAGAAAAATAATTAACATACGTTAAGATATGATGTTTGCTCTGCCTAAGGCTGACTCTAGTTCAGTCCCTGGCACCACTTATGGTCCTTCAAGCCCACCAGTGTGACCCCTGAGCACAGTTGGATATAGCTCAATACTTTCACCTGGCTATTTGTTTTGTTATAAACATGTGACAGTAAATGAAAATTTTTATTTTTTCTCTTCTAGGCTTCTCTAGCAGAAACAGATAAAATTACTTTGGAGGTAGCAAAACTTATCAAAGATGATTTCCTACAACAGAATGGATATACTCCTTATGACAGGTAACCTACCCTTTTATTTGAAGATTTTGTCTTTCTGGTTTTGAAAGAGCTGCTCACACAGTAAAAACGTTTTCTTCTCCATACTAGAGAGATAGCACGGGAGATAAGTGACTTGCTTATATGTGACTATGGCAGCCATGACTTTGGTTCAAATTCCCAGCATCATATATGATGCCTTACCATGCACTTAGTAGGAGTCATTTCTGAGCACAGAAGCAGAAATAAACCCTGAGCACTACCAGGTGTGGCCCTGAAATAGAAAACAAAAAACAAAACACACTTTTCTGTTTTTGTTTTTGTTTTAGGGATATACCTGGCAGTGCTCAGGGGTTAATCCTAGCTTTAGCTTTCAGACATTGCTCCTAGCAGTCTCAGGACCATGGGATGCCGGGAATCAAACCCGGTTCCATCCCAGGTCAGCTGCATTCTAGGCAAAACACTCTACTGCTGTGCTATCACTCTGGCTCAAAAAACATACTTTTGATTTGAGGTCTTTTTTCCATTTCCATAGCAGAAATACAGTAATCTAATGTAATCCATATTTTTATTTTATTCATTTGTTTAGTTATGTCAGTATTTTTACTCATATTTGTTCATTAGATTAAATTATTGCTTAGTGTGTAGAACTTAAGGATTGTTGCTAGAAGCATTTCTTTCTCTGCTGTTGCCTATTTCTCTCTTACCCTTTCTGAAATTGTACTTCTCTTTCCATTTTATTTTTTAAGTGTCTTATTCCCTATCTTCCAAAGTTCTTACATGCTCAAGAGATAGTTTAAAGAGGTGGTCCTCAAAATATGGCCTGCGGGCCACATATTGTATTTGTATCTGTTTTGTTTCTTCATTGCAAAATAAGATATATTCAGTGTGCATAAGAATTTGTTCATAAGTTTTGTTTTTACTATAGTCAGACCCTCCAATGGTCTGAGGGACAGTGAACTGGCCCCTGTTTAAAAAGTTTGAGGACCCCTGGCTTAAAGACTAAGGTATTTATTTACCTGTTGGTCAACCTATTTAATGTCTTCTGCTGTATATGGTCCACTAAGCATGCCAGAGCATTGCAAAGCATTGTGCTCAGTCCATTGATCAATCTCTCTGGTCTCTGTTTAGTTAATTGAACATAAAAATAAGCATCATCCTTAGGTATATGAATATATATC